>NC_092635.1:66823557-67123557 GCF_039555335.1 Amphiura filiformis
GCGTCACGTATGTTCCAGCTTAAGCTTGACTACAACGGTAGTTGTTCACATTTTTGATAACATTGTGTTCTTGGTGTCTGTAGCAGTTAATATTGTGCTTTACACAATGATAATTTGGAAACTTAGTCATCGGTCCATTGGGTCAAACACTTCTTCACAATCAAATCTGTCTACAATTCGTAACCAGGTGGCTCGACTGGTAATAGTTAACGGCGTCCTCTTTTTTCTATGTCAGTTTCCTTATCGATTTCAGATAACGGTGAAACTATTGTCAATGGTTCCCGGTGTTACAATACCAGAAGGAATGACTTTTGCGTTGTATATAGGTGGTGCTACAGTAATGCTGAATTCTGCCCTAAATGCTATGGTTTATCCACTTATGAGTTCATTTTACAGACGTGCATACCGTGAGGCTTTTACTCTTCGCATGCGGGGCCCGGAGAGGAGGCAGACTCTTGGAGCACAGCCTTCATCTGGGCATACTTCAACTGATACTGGAATATAATAACGTGGAGATATGAAACATATTTTGAAATTAACTCCAGTACTAATATACCCGAAGGGAGGTGTATCACCTTAAAGTTTTTCATCGACATAAAACAGCAAGTGTGTGCTTACGACCAAACGAATTGAGCTAGTCGTAAATCGATCCCCTGCGCTTTTTTTGCGCCAACACCTTACTCGGAAATAGGCAGACCGTTATAATGTCCATAGCGGGATTGTGGTGAAGTATACCATAGGTTTCTAAAGTCAAATCCCTGATTTTCATTTTAGTCCTGTACAATTATTGAGATATCGACTTATTACTGTACCTGGTAGTATTTGGTACCTGTAATAGTCACTTTCTTTCACATTTAGGAGTAAATCAGCTGAAAATCGAAAATTCGAATTAGTCGAAAATTAATTAGCCAGAATATCCAATTTTATTAGGATGCCCTCACATTATGACGTCATAGCCCAGTAAAATGGTAAAATGAGAGCTACACAAATATCATATATCAAAGTTGCAGAAGAAACAGACGAATATGAGGTTTGAAGTAGATGATTAATTAAGAATGGCAAGATTTTGAAAATAATTAAAATACTACTTTAGTTAGATTTGATAATATCTTCATTAAGAAATAACATTGGTCATCAGTTTCTAAAAATCAGAAACAAATTTTATTTATAACCATTCAAGTAAAAAATACGGTATAAAAGAAATAAAACGGGATGCATGGAAGAACATCATAATAATAAACATGTGCACAGAAAGCATTTTTGATAACATTTACCTTTACATTATTACATAATCAAAGTTGACTTCAATCACCAGTTACAATAGAAGCAACTTAAAGATTAGGAATTAGCTGTTCCATTTGGCAAACCAATATACTACTTTTTTATTCCAAAAAGTACTACATTTTTCATAATTTCAGGGTAGAGAACATGCATCAAATAGAAAAGCTTTTACTCTAATTCCTCTAAAAGGAGGACACATTCTAACCTGAAGGTCACTTTATCCAAAGTCCTAATTTTGAATACATCACAGTTAATTCAACTCCTTTAAGATTTGTTTACTTACTGAGCCTTCGGTTAAATTGGTAGAAATAGGGAAATAAGATGTAATTGAACTACTGGCAAATGCATGTATTATTGTTGTTTTATGTCGCTATCTATTCGTCATAATCCCGAACCAAAACAGCCTGAAATAGGACAATTTTAAAAGTAGATCTCAGAAGCTAAATCAAATATTGAACTCGAATGCCTTTTAGTGGATATTTGTACCAAGCCAAAGTGAGCAAACATTCACCTTGATTTTATGTCACCCATGATTCCCTTTAGGAATGCATATGCGACTTGAATTGTTAATGACAACATGCGTTTGAGCTGTAAGCGACGCACCATTACATTTTTGGGCTTGGAAAAAACGAACAAATGGGAATCAACTTGTGCGTCCCTAAAACTATTCTCAGTCTGGCATGGCTATAATATTCCTGTGCTGTGTTACGTATGTTCCAGCTTAAGCCTGACTACAACGGTAGTTGTTCACATTTTTGATAACATTGTGTTCTTGGTTTCTGTAATAATTAATATGGTACTTTACACAATGATAATTTGGAAGCTTAGTCATCGGTCCATTGGGTCAAACACTTCTTCACAATCAAATCTGTCTACAATTCGTAACCAGGTGGCTCGACTGGTAATAGTTAATGGCGTCCTCTTTTTTCTATGTCAGTTTCCTTATCGATTTCAGATAACGGAGAAACTATTGTCAATGGTTCCCGGTGTTACAATACCAGAAGGAATGACTTTTGCGTTGTATATAGGTGGTGCTACAGTAATGCTGAATTCTGCCCTAAATGCTATGGTTTATCCACTTATGAGTTCATTTTACAGACGTGCATACCGTGAGGCTTTTACTCTTCGCATGCGGGGCCCGGAGAGGAGGCAGACTCTTGGAGCACAGCCTTCATCTGGGCATACTTCAACTGATACTGGAATATAATAACGTGGAGATATGAAACATATTTTGAAATTAACTCCAGTACTAATATACCGAAGGGAGGTGTATCACCTTAAAGTTTTTCATCGACATAAAACAGCAAGTGTGTGCTTACGACCAAACGAATTGAGCTAGTCGTAAATCGATCCCCTGCGCTTTTTTTGCGCCAACACCTTACTCGGAAATAGGCAGACCGTTATAATGTCCATAGCGGGATTGTGGTGAAGTATACCATAGGTTTCTAAAGTCAAATCCCTGATTTTCATTTTAGTCCTGTACAATTATTGAGATATCGACTTATTACTGTACCTGGTAGTATTTGGTACCTGTAATAGTCACTTTCTTTCACATTTAGGAGTAAATCAGGTGAAAATCGAAAATTCGAATTAGTCGAAAATTAATTAGCCAGAATATCCAATGTTATGAGGATGCCCTCACATTATGACGTCATAGCCCAGTAAAATGAGAGCTACACAAATGTCATATATCAACGTTGCAGAAGAAACAGACGAATATGAGGTTTGAAGTAGATGATTGATTAAGAATAGCAAGATTTTGAAAAGAATTAAAATACTACTTTAGTTAGATTTAATAATATCTTCATTGAGAAATAACATTGGTCATTAGTTTCTAAAAATCAAAAACAAATTTTATTTATAACAATTCAAGTAAAAAAACACGGTATAAAAGAAATAAAACGGGATGCATGGAAGAACATCATAATAATAAACATGTGCACAGAAAGCATTTTTGATAACATTTACCTTTACATTATTACATAATCAAAGTTGACTTTACTCACCAGTTACAATAGAAGCAACTTAAAGATTAGGAATTAGCTATTTCATTTGGCAAACCAATATACTACTTTTTTTTATTCCAAAAAGTACTGCATTTTTCATAATTTCAGGGGTAGAGAACGATGCATCAAATAGAAAAGCTTTTACTCTGATTCCTCTAAAAGGAGGACACATTCTAACCTGAAGGTCACTTCAACCAAAGTCGTAATTTTGAATACATCATAGTTAATTCAACTCCTTTAAGATTTTGTTTACCTACTGAGCCTTCGGTTAAATTGGTAGAAATAGGAAAATAAGATGTAATTGAACTGCTGGCAAATGCATGTATTATTGTTGTTTTATGTCGCTATTTATTCGTCAAAATCCCGAACCAAAACAGCCTGGAATAGGAAAATTTTAAAAGTAGATCTCAGAAGCTAAATCAAATATTGAACTTGAATGCCTTTTAGTGGATATTTGTACCAAGCCAAAGTGAGCAAACATTCACCTTGATTTTATGTCACCCATGATTCCCTTTAGGAATGCATATGCGACTTGAATTGTTAATGACAACATGCGTTTGAGCTGTAAGCGACGCACCATTACATTTTTGGGCTTGGAAAAAACGAACAAATGGGAATCAACTTGTGCGTCCCTAAAAAATATTCTCAGTCTGGCATGGCTATAATATTCCTGTGCTGTATTCGCATTACGCGGGTTTTGGAAGTCAACTTTTTCCCATGACGTACTTCGCATTTTGGCTTCTCCCCAGCGGCGACCGTTTTGGGCGCATTGTATTGTGAATCGACATAAATGTAAAGGAAGCCACGTCCCGAGATGCAATTCTCCATGCTTCATGTTATACGGAAAATGTTTATTTTTGTTTCTTGTACGAAAGAAAAAAAATTCAGTGAATTGTACTGCGAGATACAATTGAAATTTTTGTCCGAGGCATCATGTATTTTAACTGAGAGCGTACATGCGCATTAAAGACACCGATCTGAAACATACTTTTTTATTTCAATCAATGTTGATTTTTGGGTTCTTTCATTTCCATTTCGTCGTTTCAATGTTACGAAGGGGGGTTCCCCTAAGATTTTTATTCGTCATAAAAACGTGCATTTACGCCCAACGACCAAAGCTAATCGTAGATTCATCCTTTTCGCGCGGGGGTAAGAGAGGGCATCAAAAATAACCGTAGAGGGGTGTTGTTGAGGCCCACCATTGGTTTCTACAGTAAAACCAATGATTTTAATTTTGCTGTTCTTAATTATTCCATGAGCTTCTGCCTTTTCCAAACAAATGAAAAATTTCCTTTTGTTTTCTCTTATTTTGGAAACTCTTTAATTCCGTAAATAAATTCATCAGGTTTGCAGAAATTCAGAATACAAAGTTCGTTTTTTCAAAACCAATAAAATACTGATTTTCACTGACCTGACAGTTTCGAGTGTCTTGGGCGACACTCTTCTTCAGAGTGATCTATGTCCACACACCTTTTGGACCCTTACCAATCGATCTTTGGAACTGATTGTTCAATTTTGATGGGGGTTTCTGCAAAATCCGGCAAAATGTTTTTACTAACCTATAAGAAACTGAAAATTTCATATGACCGAGTGTCAACTGATTTTCCTTGATCGCATCACATATAACTGTGTGTATCGATGATTTGCTCAAAGCCCTTTACACTTGGATGGGGCTCTTCATGTTTGCATGTTTTAAAAGCGCTGGGTAGTAATCACATATGCTAACTGTCGAGTTTTACGGTACTCTGTTATATTTAGGAGGGATTTCGGTGAAAATCGCAGTTTTTAGCCGCAAATCAATTTTGCCTATACTTTTGTACATAACCAGAATTTCCCAAATTTGCATGGGCACATTATGACGTCACACCGACACCGCCTGGCTAATAATTATTTGGTGTAGCAGAGACACTAAAACGAATACACGGGATCGATACACGTGAAGTGCTATGCACGATGTGATATCAGACGAAAATCTTCGGATACCGGGTTAGAAAATGATGAATATCTCCCGTAAATGAATTTTTCTCAAGAAACCAGATGTGGTCTCATACACTTGAAAATACGTGTTGAACAGATATGATTGTCGCTAGAATGCGCTTTGAAAATTGGCCGTGCGCTTTGAACTCAAAATCGGACCAAAACTCTAATTTTATATTGCGTTGGTCCTGTATGGACTACACACTACATCGTGTAATACAGCTGCACTCACTACTAGGCAGTATAAAAAGTCGATGACCATTGACTTCAATGGGGTATACAAGCTTATTCACGCACAACCAAGATCAATTACCCGGCTATTGTGCAGTGAGTAGCCTTAGTCATGTCCCTCGACTAATTATTCGTCTCAAAGAGCTTCAAAGGTCTGAACCAAATGGCCAATCGTGGCTGTGGATTCAACCTACCATGGCGATTTCTGCTATGAAGATATAGGGTCGATGACACTGTGATAGAGATATTATGTGTTGAATGGTTGTACTTATTATGGCATCACTGGATAGATGAGACCCATGGTTATACAGGTAGTTTGTTGCAAATATTAACAAATACTGTTTCTTCTTTTTAACGACTATTGTGGCAATAATCTGCGAGACCACCGTTCTACTTCAAGGCCAATGAGGTTAAGAAAGTGGCAATTATTCCAAATCCAAAGTGTGCTGAAATTTAAAATTTGTAGATGCCTATCAGACAAAAATTCAAATTGGGAAACGATTCATAAAAACAAAACGGTAAATGTATTTTTTTTCACAAAAGGTCATTACTGAATATCTATAGCATTCATACAAAATGTTAAAACTTGTTCAACCTTTGTTCCAAAATAAGGATGGCTTCATTGCCCTATTGTACTTAAAAAAACCGGAGCGATTACAGAATAAGGTGCAACTCTACTAGTCTCATTACAAGACTGCCCTATCCCAACTCTAAACCCTAACCCTAAACTCCGTAAATGAGAACTGGACTCAAGTCTAGTAAGCTGCATCCAGTTTGGTAATTATACCTTTAAAATTCTTTATGTAGAAATAAGAACAACGTACCAAATAAGCAATTATAGTGATCGGATGGTTTTGGAACTCTATTGCATTATGACGTAGGCCCAAGTCTGTTCCCTTATCATTGACTTCATTGATCTGAAATTCATTCACGTTGAATGAGGTTTATGAAGCAAGACTGCGATTGCAAAACGAATGACTATTTTCTAATATATAGTATATAATCGTTATTTTCATTGCAAACAACAGCTCTAGTCGCTACCGTAATTATGGATTTTAATCCCAAAATGCACAACGTCGTACTTAAACCAATGCGCCTGTATTAGTTGCGTAAAGTACTTTTCACCTATTTTGAAGCAACAACACTATCTAACTGGATATCACACAAACTTGTGTGGAGTGAGCTCAAAAATATACGGTATTTACAGATTCAGAGCTGATTATATAGCTGGTAAAACAGTTCGATTCATCTGCACTCGTTTTATGGAATACATAGGATGTGAACTATTTTATAAAAAGTAAGGCCAGTAGATTGTAATCGTAAATAATTATCTTTATAATCAGAAGCGGCTGCATCACATGTAATTAAACTGATCAGTTTACGAAAACAGCTGCTTAAAGCCATATTATAACATTTGCTGAGGAGGACGCCCTCAATATTTTTCTAAATTCTGTTTTTTACACGATTGTTATGTACTTTGGTAAACTAACATACCCTGCAAAAATCAGGACTTGAGGTGCTGTAGTTTTGTCAAAATCCGAGATTTTGAATAAAGCGCAGGAACCATCGTTTTATTATTACAATGGAACATTAGTCGAACACGTACACGATGTGCATAATACAGTACGTACATGGCGTGCGAGCAGTCGTGACATATCATAAGAATCGATACGACTCGCGTTAGAATGTGTTGCTCGCATTGGCGACATATGCGCTGGTATTGCATAGCGATTTTCTTTGTATTGCCTCATCTTTTTTAGCCCAAATTAAAAGCGGACATATCTGACAATGAAAACTAACATTTTATTACACACAAAAATACAATTCTATTTCATATGGAAATGTTATAATATGGCTTTTAAAATAACGCAAAAGAAGCAAAACGTAGTCCAATATATTCTGCCAATCTCCAAGATCAACACGTCTGAAATCAGGGCTTCTTTCTAACGCCCTGTACCCTCTTTCTTTACCACTACACGTATAGCATGAATGTTGGTATGCTAAACACGATACCAATAAGGTTTGCAAGTATTAGGTCCGTTTCGTCTGTTAATATAAATTTATTCACTTCACATGTTAGCCGTTGATAATGTTAATAACATTCACAGTGACGTATTCAAGCCGTTTCACCACAATACAGTTCAATACAACTCATTCAGTAATCTCCACAAGATCTTACTCTTAGGGACGCACCATTAGATATTATCGGGGGGGCTAGGGAGTTTGGGTCAGGCAGAATTTTTTTTTTTTTCGCTGCCTTTGGAAGCAAATTTTTTTTTTCGCCACCTTTGGCAGCGAAGTTGTCTTTTTCAATTTTAATGTATACCTTTACACAGAGCTGGGTAGATTTTTTTTTTGCTCATCATTGAGGCAAAATTTTTTTTACTCATCAGTGAGGCAAAATTGTTTTTTTTTACTCATCAGTGAGGCAAAACTTTTTTTTTCAAAAACTGATGACAAAAGACTGGTGCGTCCCTTACTTGTTTCATTCGACTGGCGCGGATTATAAGAACATCTGACATAAATTCTTTCGTATAATGAAATTCTAACACACCGATTCCCTCAGGACTGCAACCTGACGCATGTTAGGAGTCCTCATAATTACTTGAGATACAGCCGTCAGACATCGCATTCTTGCTAACGTTGATCTCCAGTTCATTAATATCCCTCAGACGTAGATGATTCCCTTCAATAACGAAATAGCATTTTACTATGGATATAAAACCGTCACTCCAAATTTGAGATTAATGTCACTGCAAAGGACATCTGTAGAAAAATAATATGAGTGATTGAATTATAAGGTAAGTGTACAAAGGCATCTGTAGAAACATAATATAAGTGATTGAATTATAAGGTAAGTGTAGCCTCTGCTTTGACGTTTAAAGCTATAATAAAATATAATATAGTTTGTGTCGAATTACCTGTGGCCGAACGAGTAAAAAAAACTTATGGCCCTTGGCCAGGAAAACACTTGTTGAAAATGAACTCTGCTATCGTGTGCTTTCAATCGTTTCCTTAACGAAGCTGCACCCGTTGCTCATTTTGAAATTAAGCTTAAAAGCTCTTATGTTTAGGAGTACACTTGGTTTTAAAACAATCGACCCTTAAGAAATGCTTGTTTTAATTTTGACATACTTGTCTTTATTCAGGATATACAGCGGTGAACACAACCGGTACTTTAATTCTTTAGCTTACTGTATTGTCGTTTAGGTTTAAGATAACATCTCCAAATAGTACACTATTTAAACCTTTGAACGGAAGATTGTCCATAGTTTTTCTATTTAGGTGCGGAATGTTTCTTTTTTTCAAAGTGATCCCTATTAAAGATCTCTTTTTATACTAGGAAAGATTGCCTGTAATGTTACCAAGTAACTTACGAAAAAGAGATACTTAAAAGAGTCACATAAGAAGCACATTTTGGTCGATCCTTCATGCATGTAATACTTCGAGTAAGAAAGCCTTAGCTAATCCTAACCTTAACCCTTACCCTAGCCCTCAATTTCGTGTATAATTTCATGAAGGAGTAACCCATTTTCATACATTTGTTTTTAATCTTGGAACTGTTGCCCGGGTAATTTTAGCATGTTATAAACGCGTTACCAATATTATAGATTTATTTCCTTCAATAAAATAAACTGGCCTCAAAAAGAAACTTATAATTTTTCACAAGGTCATATCTTAAAATCCACTCTATAAAAATGAACAAAAATTGCACACAGGATTACTTCAATACTCTACTCTAAACACATGTCAGTAACCAAGCAGTTGTCCAACTGACACAACAGCAAAATAATTGGAACCCAACAAAAGAAATCTGTTGGGCTGTGAATTTTGGTCCAGGAAGGTGTTCCATGTCGGTGCATTTTGCCGTTGTGTCAGTTGGACAACTGCTTGGTTACTGACATGTGTTTAGAGTAGAGTATTTAAGTAATCCTTTGTGCAATTTTTGTTCATTTTTATGGAAAGGATTTTAAGATATGACCTTGTGAAAAATTTTAAGTTTCTTTTTAGGCCAGTTTATGTACTAGTATTTCACGTGTAAGCCGTATATCCAACACGCACTCTTCTTTCCTGCTTCTTTAGACTGACACTAAGTCCCTTAGGACTACAACCTGTCGGATGATAGAAATCCCTAGATACATAATAATTACGAAGTATACTCGACGTGCTGAGTATTGCTTAACTTCGACCTCCCTTTCAATATCCCCCAGGCTTAGATGAGGCCCAAAGAAATAGAGTTTAAAGTAGAGTCTTTAAAAGGGTGACAGAGTGCAATCAATGTTGTTAAAAAGGTACAATCTCTTCAAAATCGATGGATACAATGAATTTTGAGATGTATAATGTCACTAAAAAGGCTCTCCGTCAGAAACATGCCATGGGTGATTGAATTATATGGTAAGTGAAGCCTCTTCTTTCACGTTTAAAACTATAATGGCTCTGTTGTCGTACCGTAAACGTTCGCCTAATGGCGCTACGGAGTTCATGGAAATGAGAGAGCGCCATCCCTGTAAAAGCCGACTATTATCACTGATCATTAAGGGTACGTGTAGTTAAAGGGTGAAACCTATCGACACATACAATTATGAACAAGATCGAACAAACTTGTTCATGATAATGCGGTAATCATGCACCTGGTACGTTGTGGCCCAGTGAGGAGAGCATTAGACTATAGTGCGAGGGTAAAGAGAACTTGTGGAGAAGATTGATGGTTCGAATCTCATGCAGTAATTTCTGACAGATTATGATGTCTGTCAATGTTTTTTTTTCTGATTTGAGGAAATTTTATTCTCTATTTTCTTGATTTTATCTTTAACATTGTTTATATAATTTTATTATTTTATCTTGTATGTGTCTTTTTTCATGATTCTTTGTTTTTATCGTTTCATTTTAGAGTAACTCAATCCATTCAATCAAATGTTGTAATGAACCTATTTGATTGTATAGGCATTTGTTATGTCTGTGAGACGACGACAAGTCTTTCAATTCGCGCGAGTGTCCTTGCCTATGCATCAGTGGTCATAAGAGGTATATCATTTTATTCGAAAGGGGGGGGCAGATATACGGGGGTCATAAAGTCTTGGAAAGAATAATAGGAGGGGGTCATAAAAAATTTTATGACCAAAATGTAGGGAGTCACACGATGACCACAGAAAGTGTGTTATTTTATTCAAAAAGACTGATTTCAATACAATTTTGGGGTTTGGGATCATAAAATTTTTGTTGCCGAAATAGGGGGTGCGCAATTTTATTGACGCAGGCTTTTTGTAAATTTGGGCAAAAAAAAAAAAAAAAATGATAGCCCTCTAAGAGGATTCAAAAGATAACCTCTGCCCCAATAATCTCTAGCTATATTTGTTTGAAACTGTTCCACGGAGGATGTATCATAATAGGCTCAGTCTTCAAATGATATAAAAAAAATTTGAATGAGTGAACGAACAAAATCATACAACGACCAACTGAATAGAGGCTGTGCATATGACGTATCATCCCGTAAATATGGCGGACTACTCAAATGCATTCAACATGATTGCATCTACCGCGACAGTTCGTCTCACCAGAGAAGATGTAAAAGAAGGAGATAGATCCAGCTATCCTCAAACAAAATATGTGTGTTGCCGCTCATTCAAAAGCAATCACGCTATTTAGGTTTAACAATAAAATACAACAAAAGGGTTCGAACCCATGACGGGTGTGATACACAAGTTGCTGCTTACTGGTTTTAGGGAAAGGTCATCAGTGTCTGTATACCATCAATACCATGCATACCATGCATGCAGATCCTAACATCCAGTTTATTTCAAATAAAATATGACCGAAGTTCCATGGCAAATAATAATTTTGCACGCTTGGTTACGCTTTCAACCTCTACGATTTATGATACAGACTATTTTCAATTATCAAAATATCTTTATTAGGTTTGCAGGAAATGACAGGAAAATACATTAAAACAATAAAATATAGATGATCAAAAATCATCCGTTTCTAACAAAATCCTAAAACACTCTCCTAAATAATTAATATATATTCCAAAATGGGCGGATTTTTTTGGAATCTTTACAAAACTACATTTCTTTCTTATAGTATCCACGTGCGGTATCCCTGCAGAGCAACATCAGGTTCTTCAACACACACGTGTCATACTTTCAAGGAATTATCTATAGAAACATTGGATATGGTTTCAATTCTGGAGTGAAAATTAATCAACCGTAGTCGGCAAGGCACATCACATCAAAGGCTACTTTCAAGTAGATGTGTAACTACTTGAGAATAAAGGACTATGAATAGGTGCGACAGGATAACCTACGGGATTATCTCAAGGATATAATTCCGTTCTTCCTCCTTCTTTTTCAACTTTCCTGGTCTCACACACATAACAAAATGCACTACGATCAAATAGGTTGATGACAACATTTGATTGAATGGACTGCACTGCGCCATGATTACGGAGAAGAAACCGGTTCAAATCCTTTGTTTGGAGCCAATCGATAAACGCAAGGCCTCTATAGCTATCATTGAATACTGGCTAGGATTCCACAACACAATGAGAACATGTTATAAGGCGCTTTGGAAGGCACACAATAGGCTACCCCAATGGCTTTCCATATTATGTGCACTCAACAACTATTCAGTATCGAAGCCCGGTATCGAAGTTACGTAATGTTACTATGTCAACGGGATCACGCGCTTCAGTAATGAACCACGATCGAAACAAACAGTACACATAAAAGGCAAACCAAAATAGCGTGATCGTATAATGATCGCCATACAAACAGTGCTTGGTTCCGATACCATCACGGAGTTACGTAACTACTTCGTGGTCTGATAGTTATATGATCAATTGTCTGATCTACTTGGGTTCGATCCTTTTAAGAAAAGAAAAAATAGCTGATCATTTATAATGCATAAAAGAATAAAGTAATGTAGTTACACAATTTGAAACATCAAAGGTCATTTAACTGTTAAATGTAGTGGAATATATCACGCATTGATAGGTAGCAGGTGGAGCAAATTTTATCAGCGGTTTTTGTTGCCGTTTGTTCGCAGTGCCTATTTATCTAAAAAAAAATAAGAAAATTAGATTTAAAAAAAAATCACAATATTCGTTCGTAAAATGGGGACAAAATCCAAAAACATTTCTTGACTCTTCTTCACATAAAAGTGGGGACAGAAATCAAGATTCGAACCAGCACCATTCACCATTCAAGGCACACTCTCTACCGACTGAGCTAACGGGTCAGACAATAGAAGGGTGTCATTTTGAACTGAAGAATATTTAAAAAAATATGAAGAAATTACAATGTTATAAAAAGATTTACTAAAATGAGTTAGGTATAACGTATAAATTGATTTACAAATTAAGTCCAATGGCACTTTGAGAAAGAATACCTGAAGAAACCCCAAAACATTTGCTGCTCTAGCAACTAACCTCGTGACCTAAAGTATTGGGTCATGTCACGATATTTTTTTCTGAGGCATTATGTCCAGGTTGCTCAATTTAACATACACGTATCCTTAATGCTGTTGAGATTTTACAAGGATGGCGCTCTCACATTTTTAAGAATCCAAAAGCGCCATTAGGCGAACGTTTACGGTATTATAATTTGTGTCAAATTGTCTTTTAGCTGGCTGGACCGAGAAAAGAAACTTACTGCCTTTGGCTAGTTAAAAAATGAAGGCCTCTTATTGAATGAGCCTCATTATCGTACACTTTAGTGGCTTCAATGAGGCGTACCAAAAATAATCCAATAAGATTGAATCATGGCCACTTGAATGAATGAATGAATGAATGAATGTATGAATGAATGAATGAATGAATGAATGAATGAATGAATGAATGAATGAATGAATGAATGAATGAATGAATGAATGAATGAATGAATGAATGAATGAATGAATGGATGAATGAATGAATGAATGAAAGAATGAATGAACAGTGGCGGTTGAAGCATTCAAATTTTTGGAGGTCGGGGTAGGAGCATATGTTGGTCTTGCTTTAGAGGGACTTATTTTTGCGCGCGAAGTTCTCGAAAAAAATCAATTTCAGATTATTTTAGCCACAAATTAAGGTGTTTTCTGCTATTAGATTAGCCAATGCGCTTATAGCGAGCAAACTTTTCATTCATTTGATCCTTCATTTATCGATTAAACAAATTCAAAATCCAAACAAGGCATTTTCAATTCCTATATTTACAGGATTACTAAAGCAAAGCTGCGGGCTTCGCAATACCAAAACTCTATTTTGAAGGTGTAAAAGTGGGGATAATATGGGAATTAGGTTTTTGATCAAATCATGGGGATTTATTACATAGTTGTCACATTCACACACAGAATTGGCATTTTTCCTGTTTTTTGTTCTTTTGTATCTGTCATATAATAGTTATCATACACGCAAACGGGTGATTTAGGCTTCACTTGCTTCGATTTTTCTTGCTAAGCTTACCATGTACATTGATCGGTCGTGACATTAGAGACATATCTACTTTTCGACCATTTATTAGCATTAAGGAATCGGATAGCAACGTTTGAACAGTATCATTAGATCTATTAGATCCGCGGTCTCGCGGACTGTTAGATTTCAAAAATATTAATTCTAAATTATTTGGCATAAAATGTGTATTAAATCGCGAATTTAAACAAATCTATATCATTTGACATCAGAAGGACATTCCTCGTAAATGTAATTCGATATATCTGATGTGCTCTCAGGTCCCATAAAACATATACGAAAACGTCGCTATACGAGCCCTAATGGAGAAAATGAATAGACAGCACAGAGTAAATAATCCAAGTCGCTGGCAACATGTAACATTATTTATTAGGCATATCAATCAGCAGACTACAATTAAAATCCGTGCAAGTGCGTGACATGAAAATATGAACATAGCAGAGTTATCATTTGGTTTGAATATTGAACGCTGGAAATTGGTTTCTTGTCCAAACTGGTAAAAACAAATATTCGAGTCTCTCCGAGATGAAGATTGTTCTAACGACTAATGTTATTTGCCCTCAATGTGCTATGTCTTCAGTTTAATTTGAAACAGTCAAATATGTTTATGATGATATCAGCATGTTAAAGTGGTTTATTTTCTTATCCCCGGTTGGAAAGAATAGCAAATAACAATTTCAATGACTGCATATTGGAAAACTTAAATCTAGAGTTTAACCAAATATATCGCAGTCAATATCAATGAGGATATTAATGTCTGCATAGTTTGGCACAATAAATGTAGAAAGTCAAATAGAAAGAGGACTTATTACGTGTTTCAAATTTGAACCTGTATTTTATATCAATATCAATATTTTATTAACATTCACCAAACAAACTGGTATAGTTAATATTGAAGTTACAAATACAAATATTTACAATTGAAGTTGTAATCTTAAACTTACAAGTTACAAGTACAAATATTTACAATTATAAAAGAAATATAAATGATAGTCTTAATAATAATAGACAATATTAATAGTGACGCTCAGGTCCACGGTGCATTGAGCCCTGGAATGAAAGGTCGCTGTTCGTACGTGAATCAAAAGCTGACTTGACGAATTTCGATATTGAAGTAATACTGTCAAAATCACTTGCACTCATTATAAGTTTGAAAATGTCAGTGTCTGCCATACCATCTATATCATACATTTCATGTATAGTATATAATAAATCTTGGCGAGGGTTGGTATAGAAAGGACATATCATTACAAAATGAAATCCTCCACCTTATTTAAATTACAAAGTGTACAAATTCTATTCTCTGGATTAATTTTTGGAGAGAAGTGACGCCCCTTTTCGATCATGAGATTATGTGCGCTTATTCTTAATTTACAGAATGCAGCTCTGGAAGATCTTTTAGCGATAATAACATAATTTTCTGTACTGAAAGATTTTTTGAATGTACAATATGTTCTGAGTTTAGGACTAAAATTATTAATATGATTAACCCAAAGATTGCTATAAACGATTTGAAGTTTAGATACAATAATTTCATTAAAATTGGAAGCGTTGATCGTATTTGGTTTATCCCAAATATCCATCCTATTGATAAGGCTAAATATATTTTTTATACTTGTCGACCATGTGAAATTATTAGTACACAGTAACTTTCTGTTATCTACAAGTGCTTGGATTACAAGAGAATCATGATCATTCATACATTTTTCGTTATGCTTCCACCAGTATTTTACAGATAAAGAAAGCATAGTTGTGAACAGTGGAAAACTACCTAGTTCGCCTCTTACTTATATCTTTAGTACAGTGCCTGCTAATTGCCTGCTAACTTTTTTCTCTCTCTCGTCAACTTGCTCTGTTTCTCCTCACCAAGTGGTTTAAAATGATTAGTCCTTCAAGAATGACTCTCAGCTTGAGAAGTTTAAAACTCTATATTGAGGCAACCTCGGCCTTCGGCCTCGCTACTCGGCCCATTCTTGAAGGACTAAACATGATTTGTTTTGTTACAGATGATTTGCTCGATCATCGCTGTAGAATGGATCAGCCTTTCCAGGAACAAATTAGGCTTGTTGATTGGTCAATAATCATCCACGATTCAATTAACTGAATAAGTCACAACTGAAGACATACGCGTGACTTACATTTTATACGAAGTGTGATGTGTGTTGTCGACAATGATTTGGTATTGCAAGACTCCATTCCAAATAAAGATGAAAAGTATTAAGAAGGTGCGGCTCAAAACTTATTAGGGTTATATAAATACCGCTTGCAGTCTACAGGACGATGGTTATTATATAGGCTAAGGGACCCTTGAAATGGCTCTGTGATAACTCGAAGTCACTTACAGATGAGATGTGCATGTATCGGTTCTGGAAGTAGGTTAGACAAACCATCGTGTGATCTGAATGTAGAATAACATCATTATATCAACATGATGAGACATGATAAATATTCAATTTTTAGCTGACAGACAACCCATTCACATCAGGTGTCACATCACTGGTACTAGACTTTGCTAGGAGCAAATAATATATAAACGTGCATAACGCTTTGGAGGACGTATGCTTTTTTTCACCATTTTCATGTGATTCTGACCTGGTTGACATAATCTTACAGTGTTAATTTTAGAAACGGTATCACTGGCACATTGTATACGTACCTGGTTTCTATTTTAAATATAAACTCCTCAACAAAAGGATTTTTTTTTCAAACATCTATATCTCAGATTATTTGTGACATATTCATGTCGTGTTGTACATCAATAGATACCTACTTTATCGCACTTGACAATGACACCACATTTGAAACAATCGCTTTTTTCACGCCTGAGTACACGTCTTGAGTTTCAAACCGAATGTACCAAATCGACCATTATTCTGTACAGCAAGCTGCAATCCCATATCTTCACAATCGGGGACCTAATGTAATTTTACAAAATGACAACGCTCGCCCCCCACACAGCCAAGATACCGTAGTCCATGACTACCTTGGATTGGCGTGCCATCAGCTCAGGGCCCGATTGAACACTTGTGAGACCAGCTTGGTCGTGCTGTACGTGCCAGAGTAGCCAATGCAACAACATTGAATAACATGCGACGAATCCTGGTTGAAGAATGGAATGCCATTCTACAGCAACGTGTGACCAGGTTTGTGAGCAGCATGAGGAGGATGTGCCTGGCTGTTGTGGCTGTACATGGCTTTCCACCCGCTATTGAGGTTATTGACTAGTGTTGATTAAGCACAGAATAATGGTCAATTTGGCACATTCTGTTTGAGACCCCACTACATTCAAATGTGGTGCCATTGTAAAGGGAAATAATGTAGCTATCCATTGATATGAAACACGATATGAACATGTCACAAATAATCTGAGATAAAATGCTTGAAAAAACTTTCTAAACTTTTGTTGAGGAGTTTAGACAGATTACATGTCATTGTCATTGGAGGCGAGGTTTACGAAGTGTACCTAAAAGCTTAAGTCGTCGGCCCCTTTGATTTCGGAATGCATTGTAATGTATTATCGAATTGATACAGATACAGGAACGTAACTGGCCCGGGGTAACTGCATGACGTAAGTTTGAGTATAGATACGCAACTTTTTTTATTTTTTATATTTCAATGTTTATAATTTTTATTGATTTCAGCAAACAAATTAAGAAAATCAACAACAAATCACAACAAAGCAGCAAGAATTAGACATATTAGTAATACAAAGTTATGCAGTCACACAATACATTCTAAGTTACATAGTAAAATAACCATATCAGTCCCGAAATATAAAATACAGTTACACATTCCTAAACAATACAAGCTAAACCAGAAACTAAAATCATTAGATGTCAAATCTCCATTTACGAAAGTGGCAAGAGAGTTTGTTTTTCTTCTTAGCAATGAAATACTCTGTTTCTCTATTTATTTTGATAAAAGCCTTGAGACCAATACTGGTGGGAGATTTGCCTTGAAATTTACATATATAAATATAATATTTCACACTCAAGAACAAGTATGTCAAAAACATGTCATCGGGCACCCCAAAAATTTTATCAAATGTTGAGATAGGTACATGAATCACAATTTGTCGACTTTGTACAAGTGAACTAAGTACCCAATGTAACCAATGAAACCCAAAACACAATATCTTGATTTAGCTTTATTAATATTAAGACTTCATCAGACAAACTAGCACGCGCTACTAGTAGATTTACCTCTTGACATCATTGTACCAAAGCCAAATAATAATGATCAAGATATCTAAAGTACTTTCCAGCTTAAGGATATTTTAAAAGGCGAGTGCATGATCGTGATCTGTCATAAATTGAAATCAAATTTTGACAGGTTCATTTTTTCAAGATCTTTTATGCAAATTAAACTTCGTCGTAGAGTGCATGCATTACCTTTGTATTCGAGATGCCTACGTCTCTTTAGAAATTTGATAAGACACGTCAGAGGCAAATTTCTCAACTTATGAATCCGATGCTATTTTAGGCAAGTTGCTATTGATTGTGCTGCAGACCCTTTATTCTCTCCTTAACCATAGATTTACCCAGGGGTAATGTTATATGCATTTAAAATATTTGGTGTATTATGTTCCTTAGCTTCGTGCTATTTATCCAATATTTTACTTTAAAGGCGAAATGCGGCAAGTTCGTAAATGAAAAACCATTATGTTTGTTTACAGACAATTTTTAAATGTATACTACAGGGTGTCCCCCCAAAAAGAGGCCCCTCATTGCGCTCTCTTTTTCTCCTATTTTAGAACAGTTGATCAAGTATATGTATGGTAAATGTAAATTTTATGCCTTTTTGTTTTATTATGTTTCTTACTTTCCTGCTCTGCCCTCTACCTGGTTGCCTCCTTGACGAATACAGGTTTCAGCCCTAGTCCTCATTGCATCAATTGCGTTGCGTACCAACCTTGTGCGCCGGATACTTGCGAATATAGCAGTAATACGTTTGTAAAGATCTTGGATTTTGCCACAAATAAAGCAATCAAGTGGTGTGAGGTCTGGTGATCTTGCAGGCCACTCCACAGCATGACCCATCCCAACCACTCTATTTGCTCTCCGTGGATAGAGCGAAAAACGAGTACTTGTCTTTAAAAGGGCATATCTTCAAAAGTTGTGAGCCGATTGAAATAATTGTTTTAGTTTATTTAAGCTAAAAAATTTAGGTTTCTTTGCATACAAATATTTGTGATCAACTTTTCAGAAATAGGCGACAAAGAGGGCGCAATATGGGGCCTCTTTTTTGGGACACCCTGTATATATACTGTTTTATAATTATGTTCTGCATGGCGTTTGCGCTATCATTAATTTTTCTTCATCAAGTTGAACAACAAGGTGTGTTCATATATAATAAGATATCACCATTGGTGTTAAACACTAAGGCAAATGTAGCTCGAACCCATATTTGTGTCTCACTACAAGATCAGAGGTATATTTAAACCACTTAGGCAAGTACGTGTTTGTTTTCGAGTATGCTTGTATACTTACTATAATTAAATCGTGTGAGTTTCGTTTTCAAAGTACAATGTATATGGAAATGATACAAATGGCAACAATGTGCTTCAACTACGATAATTAAAGGATACAAAGATGTTTTAGGGTGTTGGAATCGTAAACACAAAAGGATACTATGAGTAACCTTCTTTTAAAACAATAACTGTTTGGAACCAGGCTAATTTACACTGATTTCAATGGGGCTATATTCATGCGGCCATATCTCGGGCCCTCGTGATCCGATTCCCACCAAATTTGGACTGTGGATGTTTTTCATCATGTTCTACTGAAATATGGTCATGAAAATGCTGAAATGCAAAAAAACAAAAACAAAAAACCTTTTATGACGTCACACCTCGGTACTATATTGTGCCTGTCTGTCACCTAATCCCTGGCTCAAAGTATATATCAGATTTATGGCTTATTTATATGAGCCATTTTTCGTGTAAAATCTGTAATCGGTTGAAAAATCAGTGAAAAAATTGTGTTGGATTACAGATTTTTCAACCAAACACGAATAGCTTCTTTCGGATTAAATTCGCCAGGGATAATAAGAATATGTTTCAGCTCCGCATCACCTCATTATTTTCACACACATTAGGAAACGAATTTGGAGAAAACCTTCTGTTAATAAAATACGATGCTGAGCCACCAGGCTGGGTGGCTCACGCTCCAGTAATTTCAGATGATTGAGCTCAGTAATACATGGATTTCTTGTATCCTCTAATATCCCAGCAAACACAAAACGTTTTAAATAAGTTATATTTTGGGTTTTGGTTTAGGTAAAAACGTTTTAATAACATTAAAATGTCGGCTTATATAAAGGTCATGAAATCGTTTTAAAACGTTTTGTATGAAAACACACTACAACAATATTTTTAAAATGTTTTCGAAATGTTATTGTATAAACTATTTTTGCAAATATTTTGTCAACACTTAAATAACATTATGTTGAAATATTTGCACCCGGCAAACACAGAAATATTTTTTCTTTCAAAATAACATTCTGTTTAGTTGTCAAAAATGTTTTTGGAATGTTATTAAAACAGTTTTATATCCTTTATATAACCCAACATCAGCCAACATTTAAATGTTTTCTGTGTTTGCTGTGCAGTAAATTACCATTAATGTACCGTTTATATAACCCGACATTTAAACGTTTTCTGACAACCTTTTATAACCTGTTATAACCTTTTGCGAATAATGTCGAAAACATTTTGTGTTTGCTGGGATTATTGCAGCGCATTGATTACAATTTCATTCTCTTCTGTTAAGGTGCAATATGTTTGTTTTCTCATTGTGGTGCCTACTAGGATCACTTTAAAATGACCTTATTGCACTCCTTGTATTAAGAGCGGTCAGGTGTGTCACTAGTTAGTTTGATGTATCTGCGACATACCATTCGTGAGCAAAAACTTGCTTGATTTATTGTTGTTAATGAGTTATGTACGATTTACAAAGGTGTTGTTGTTTCAGCCCTCTTTACAACAGAACTGAAGAACCACAGGACTTGCAAAAGTATATCTGTGATATTTGTGTGTTCTTCAACACACTCGCTATGAAATGATCAATGTGATTTTTGACAAAGCTCACTGCCATTTTTAAGATGCTGTGAACTACCAAATCGCAACAGTTTAATATAATTGCTAACCTTAAACATCTATCATGTCTACTGCTATTAATTTTTTTTTCACAGAGAACAAACTCACCAATGCCAAAAGGTGATGATAATCATGATAGTGAAGGAAGGTAAAAAGTCATACACGTTCACTGGCACCAAATTTTCAGTCGCCAATTTATTGTGTTGTAAGTTCCGGGTAAGGCAGATAAAGAATTCGATTATTATTTAAGTTACCTATTTTTGTCCATTAAGATCCCACTGATTTGTTTTTCTGTGCCGCAACACTAAAAGGTTATATTAGCAGCTGGTCATGCCAAATAATATTTAGTGCTTTGAATTTTTTGCTTTAACAAACCGAAATAAAGTTCGTCACTATGAAATAACTGCATACTGTCGGAAGAAACAATCCATGGGTATTTGAATGCCCTTATGAAATATGAAATATGACCGAAAACCTAATTCATTTGCACAATAAAACAGCTCTTTTTACATTTTGAAAATTGACCATTTCTTTTTGGAAATATATATGGTGTCACGATTGCTCAAAATATAAAACAAAATCGATATCACGCACACGCACCCATCACTGCAGTCTCACCGGGGATATAGTGTTGTTGTATCAAACCTATGCATATTTCTGGAAAAGTACAGACATTGGCACAGATGTAGCTCTTGATATGCTTAACAAATTTGGAATACGGGCCACAAATAGATGGCGGGAAAAGGTCATTAAAGTCTATACAGGAGCCACATTCAAAAATTATCCATAAGAATTTAGAAACACTATAAATCTTTATGACTTTTTCCCGCCATCTTAGAAAGAAATAATTTTTGGCCCTTACTCCAAGCTAAGCTTTAATATCAAGAGCTACTTTTATGCCAATGTACGTCCCGATGTACGTGCTTTCACAGTAAAATGCACCATACGTTTCACCATTCTGCAGCACTAGTCACTGCTTAATTTTTTTTTTTTTTTTTTGGGGGAACAAAATATGGTACTACACATAATACCTGTTTTATTATTCCTGAATATATCACATGAGTTTTGGGGTTGGAGACCCAATTTGCCACAATATGCGGGTTAGTAAACCAGGTTATCCATTTAATCTGAACCATTTCATAAAGAGTCACATTTAAAGGTCAACTTAACAAATGTCACACTCTTGACACTCTGCTCTTGATCATGGTGACAAGTCGATGCAATTAACGATAAAATATTGTGTTACGATGGTATTATACATGCCTAGAGCATAACATTTAATCTATGTTTATATCATTACGTAGTTTATATCATTACATAGTTATATATTAAAGGTAAACTTAACTTCAAATAGGTTAAAAAATGTCACGCTCTTGATAATGATGACAAGTCGATGCAATTAACACAGAATATGTTGTGCTACGAAACCCATTTTACAATAATGCCTAAAGCATAACGTTTAACCTATGTTTAACGCATTACATATTATGCTTAATATTAAGAATGTATATTAAATGCCAAATAAACATCTAAAAAAGTAACTAACCGCCCTTAAATAATGACCATTATTCAAAACCGGGTAATTGTATTACAAATCTGTAAAATGCGTTGGAAGCAGAATTTATTTCTGCACATTTTGATACCTCATTTGCAGCAATTGAATAAATATTGACCTCACAGCGTACATTTAAATCAATGTAACCCAAGATTTGAAAGTTACAGTAAATCGTATTGATTTTGTATTCAGTGTAATGGAAGGAAATCTGTGTAATGATATCTGAGTGTTTTTGTATTGATGTAAGTGCAACTTTCAAATCTGGATTTCACTACATTAAATTGACCGGTGTTTTTTGTTTTCTGGGCTATCGTATCAAATGAGGTGTCAAAATGCGCAGAAATAAATTCTGCTTCCAACGCATTTTACAGATTTGTAATACAATAGCCCCTTTTTGAATAATAGCCAGGGGGGGGGGGTAGTTACTTATTTTGAGATGTTTAATACAATGCGTACTTGGATTTAAAAAAACATGGATTAAATGTTATGCTTTAGGCACGGAATGTATAATGACCTTCGTGACACAATATTTTCTCGTTAATTGCATCGACTTGTCATCATGATCAAGAGCAGAGTGTCAAGAGTGTGACATTTTAAAGTTGAAATGCGGATACATCAGTTACTTAATGTGTGAATTATGGTACCAGAACAGTCTCAATGCCGTAGTATTTAGTAGTATTTATTCTCAATATGATACATATATATTATGTTTAGGCCTACATGAAAGGTTACTATATTAGGCTTTAAAAAATAAGTTGACTTGCCCTTATCGACCGACCCAAAAATCTGAAAGAACACAGTCGCGTTCTTTTTGGGTTTTTTTAAGTTTCATATTTTGGTTTATAAGCAGAATATGTGTTTTATTCATGTTTAACTGCAAAACACAAATTCTGACTTGTTTGCTGCGTTTGTTTATTGAATTTCGACAGCGTAAACATATGGACCCGGTCAGCTGTGTACGTGCATAAGGTATCTAAGAATTATTCACAGCGCGGGGATTTAAACATGGCATCATGTGACAGCCATGGAAGTTACACTGTAACTTTAACAGGGAAATATGGTACAGCAATTGTGTTCAGTCACATTTCTGCATTGATTTGAATCACAATTTCCATAAATTATTATTTTTGATAGATGATGAGGTCCAGAAAGTTTCTTGCAGAAAATGCAAAAAAAAATCGACCGACCGACTCAGGTGTTGGCACTTGGCACCTAAAGGGCAAGTCAACTATTGTTTTTTGCCTTGTCTATTCCAGCCCCAGTGACAGCCCGTCCCGACTTCAGTCCTGGGTATGATATGTATGTATGTGTTAATTCAAAGATTGCGATTTTGACGCTAACGCACACTTCTAGGCGCGTACAAGGGCAAATCACTCTAATGTGACTCTTTGATTGTTTTTCAACTTTGAATTGATTCAATTGGTGTAAACGTAAACGTTTACTAAGCGTTGAGATATCTTACTTCAAATCCCCTTTTTGTAAGTCATAAACTACTCAACAAAAGTGTGGACAGTTTTTTCAATCAATAGCTCAGATTATTTGCGACATGTTCACATCGTGTTGCATATCAATGAATAGCTAATTTATTCCATTTTTGAAACACTCACTTTTTCACGGCTGAGTACACGTCTTGTGAATGTAGTGGGGTCTCAGACAGAATGTGCCAAATTGACCATTATTCTGTGCAGCAAGCTGCAAACCCATATTGTTGCAATTTGGGACCTAATGTAATCCTCCAAGAGGACAACGCTCGTCCCCACAGAGTCAGGGTAATCACTGACTACCTACAGAGAGTAGAGAGAATGGAATGGCCTGTCATCAGCCCAGACCTCAACCCGATTGAACAGTATTGTGAGACCAGCTTGGTCTTGCTGTGCGTGCCAGAGTAGCAAATGCAACCACGTTCAATGATCTGCGACGAATACTGTTTGAAGAATGACATACCATCCCATAGCAACATGTGACCAGGCTGGTGAGCAGCATGAGAAGGAGGTGCCTGGCTGTTGTGGCTGCGTATAGTTTTTCCACCCACTATTGAGTTTAGCGACGAGTGTTGTTTGAGCACAGAACAATGATCAGTTTGGTATATTCTGGTTGAGACAGCACTACATTCACAAGACGTGTACTCAGCCGTGAAATGAGTGATTGTTTTAAATGTAGTTGACATTGTTAAGGGGAATAAATTAGCTGTCCATTGATATGCAACACGATATGAACATGTTACAAATAATCTGATATATTGATGCATGAAAAAACTTTCCAAACTTTTGTTAAGAGGTTTATGATTGCACACATACACAGACATAGCAGGTGATGAGTGCAGCCTACTTGCAGTGCATTGATTTCAAGACATTTAAAAACTATATTCATCTATTGCTATGGCAATTATTCCTATTATATCACTACTTCTACGGCGAATTTGCTCTGGGCACATGAGGCGGGGACATGTTCAGTGAATCCACTCATTCCCAAAGAGATTCACACTTACACAGAATTCAAAAGAACATCTGACATATGTTCTTATGAAGTTATAACACAATGATCCCCTCAGGACTGCAACCTGTCGCATGCTAGGAATCCTTAGTTACATAATTATCAGAGATACTCGGCGTGTTTAGAGGTAGACATTGTTTGCCATCGTGGGGCAATAGTTCCATTGACCTCCGTTTTATTAGTATAACTCTCAGACGTTGATCAAGCACAAAGAAATATTGCTTAAAAGTAAAGCCTCTATAAAGGTGAACAAGTGCAGTCGTTGTTTGTATAAAAATAGACGATGCATGCGATGCAACCTGTTTAATAATGAAGGACGAATGAAATCGTGAAAATATCGCTTTCTATTAATGCCTACAGCGTTTCCCGCACCATAGCTGAACTATGACATTTAGCTGTTGGTTAAATACATTAAAGGGGAATATTGGAATGTCATCTTTTCCTGGGTAAGATCTGACAGCAAGCCAGACCATGGCCAGAGGGTAACATGAGTAGGTTTGTTTCACCTTGAAGGCTAGGATAGTCTTGCAAATATTGGCTAACTTTCCCCTGGGTTATATGCATGAATTATCAGGACTACAACTGGTCCTCATATTGGTGTCCCACTTGGAGTGTTTAGTCGTCGTATGGGAGTCACCGGACTTGGGCATGCCGGCCATAAGGCTTGAGGTTTTTGTGTTGGGAGACCAGGATGGATATGCACATACGACGTACTGAAACACTAAATTACTTAAGAGTACACGACGTATTGTTGGTCGAACCAGCCAAATGTCATAATTAAAACCAATATATTATTGCAAACTAACACTTTGATGTTTTGCAAAAGTTCATTCTACAAATCATATATTTTGAAAACGTGGTTGATTTATTGTTGTTAATGAGTTATGTACGTTATACAAAGTGTTGTTGTTTCTGCCCTCTTTACACCATAACTCAAGAACCATAGGACCTACAAAAGTATATCGGTGATATTTGAATTCTTTTACACCCTCGCTATGAAATAATCAATGCAATTTTTGCCAAAGCTCACTATCATTCGCAATATGCTGTAAATTACCAAATCGCAATAGTTGCTAACCTTAAGACATGTCTTGAGCACTGTGATATGGTTGATGTTGATTGCACATGACGAATAAAGAATCTTATTTGACCGACCTTCAGAAGATTAAAACCTCATACGTGTTTATCAGAAGGTTGTTTATGCTCTGACTGGCACCATATTTTCAGTCGCTGATTATAAGCAGTTCTTATAAGACTAGTATAAGATAAATACAGGAATTCAATTAAGCAAACTATTTCCGTCCATGAAGATGCTTTTGATTTGTTTGTCCTGTGTCGCAAGGGTAAAGGATCAGACCAACAGTATTTAGTGCTTTGAACTTCTGCCGGAAGCTATAATACGGAAATATTGTGCGTATAGTCTTCACACCTTGGGCATAATTGCTAGGAGGTTGTATCCACTCCCGATTCCAAAAAAATACACAAATATTATTTCTGTTGTATTTAGCAAATATTAACATTCTTTGGCAAATGAATCAGTTCTGATTCTTTAGTTGGATCATGGTTGGATCTAATAAGTTTCAATAACAAACTAATTTTGTTTTTTAAATTTTAAGCCAAAACAAGCGTTTTCGTGGGTTTTTTTCTGTATTCGGCGACAATGAAGCCTTTTAAAGAATTGTACAAAGTCTCAAATCAGGCTGCGCACTATAATCTGTAGCAAACACATCTTCTTTAATTAGCATAAATTAACACGATTAATAATAATATCTTTGTCTATATTCAGTATTCTGCATGCCTACTGCACTTGGGCCAATACTTTGAATTGTATGCACAATCGCATTTGCTCAATTTCCCGAAAAGGTTAGCAAGTATGAACATTTATTTCATCTTTTTTCCAGTTACTTAAGATTGAGCTGTTTTATTTGGCAAAATAGGATAATATTATTTTTATTCCTTAAAATGTATCATATATTTTCTTGAATTGCGAGTAGGAGATATTTTAATTTTAATATTTACTCGTACCAGATAAATCGTTTAAAGTTTAATGTTGGCAACCAAAAAGGCCTCGTCTCCGGGTTGCGTGTGATGGCATGGATTTGCACGTTTCCAGTGGCGGCGCCACGGGGGCAAATGCCCCCAGTCAGAAATCTTGCCCCCCTTGCCCCCAGAAAAAACCCAAAATTACGAAAATGTCCACTTTTTACGGTAATTTTGCTCAAACTTTGTTGATTTTGCCCCCCTGAAATTCACGTTGCCCCCCTAATGCCCCCCCCCGAAAAAAATTCCTGGCGCCGCCACTGCACGTTTCACTCCCTAATCACTGTACCCCAGCCCCAACCATAAGGATATTTGGAAGCACAGCCACATCAGCATGTCACTTGCGGCCGAAATAGGTTTTTGGGTTCGCGACCACATCAGTATGTGACGCTAACAAGGTTATTAAACCCGCTGCTCTGAGCTTTGTCATTATAATTCGGACCATTTTCATGCGTGTCACATTTAACCGGTAACTTAAAATGGTTTGACAAATGTTACAATCTCCATTATGCTGACATGTTGATGCAATAATGAAAACATAGTGCGTTACCTATAGCCATTAGTGCCTAACAGAACATTTATTTTTTATGTTTTATGTCTGTTATTACATAGTTATGTTTTATGTTTATTATTATAAAGTTATGTATTTTGTGTTTATTATTATAAAGTTATGTATTTTATGTTTATTATTTCATAGTGATGTGTTAAGATGGAGTGTTGAAATAGTTATTCATCATCAGCTATTTAATGGGAGATTGATGATATCCGAAATGTCATACCTTCACCGTATTTAATAATATAGACTATTATATTTCCGCAAAGGGGTTACTAGGATGAATAATTATTTTGTAACAAATCAATCAATTTTGACATTGGCATTGTATAGAAAACGAAATTTTTTTCACGTTAATTTTAAGGCGAATTCCTTCTTTTCAAAAGGTACTTTAAGGCACTTTTTTGTATCCAAGACAGAGCCAAAAACTTTTCGTCGACACTCAGGATTTTGTAAAAACACGTTGCGTTCAATCACCAATGGGGCATTGTGGATAAAGACTTACGGTGTTCCAGTTATTGCTACTTTGTTGCTGTTCAGCATGATTTAAAAATGTACTAAACGTTTTTTAAATTTAATTACAATCAATCGTTTTCAAACGATTTCATCAATTTAACAGTATATTTCATTTTACAAACAATGTATTCCAGAAAATCTTAAAAGCACGAAATACTAAAATAGCTGGTAAGATCAAAATATGCAATAAAGACATGCACCAGCCAGCAACCAGCCATTCATTTCATAAAAAGATTCTTCAAATTAATAAGAATTTTTTTCCAAAGGTGACCAGCAGGCCGTCATTACCAGCCCCGGGTTGGAAGCATGACGCATTGGCAATGGCTATTTAAACAACAATTTTAAGCTTATCACAATATAGTGAGAATGAAACCGTTTACGAAACACTCATTGTCAGTTTTCAGAGCTCCTATAATTGCTTAACAATCCTGGTGCCCCTGGAGATAATGGTTATTATCAATCCAATGCAAAATAAACGGTTACTTCGGACAGGGCATCGCAGTGTGATGTTAAAGGAAGCTAACCATCGCGTGAGTTCAGATTGGTCCACAGTTCTTAATAGTGAATGTGGTAGCCAATCACGAGTAAATCGCTTTCATTTGTATCACTAGAATATCAGTCACATTACTTACTGTTCAGCGCATTGGGTTCTACAGGAAGGTTCTCGTGTCGTTCAGAAATTCTTAATGATAAGAAATAGCTTCCAGACCCCACTCATCATGTAATGTTTGATATGTGATGCGATCAAGCAAAACCAGTCGGAACTCGGAAATATTGATTTTGAGATATAGCCAAACAAAGCAAATATTTCTTTTTGTTTCCTATTGTTTTGGAAACTCTTTAATTGCTCATATCTTTGGAATTAGTTGTTCAATTTTAATAGGGTTTTCTGCAAAATCCAGCTTGGTAAATGTTTTTACTATCCTATAAGAAACTGAAAATTTAATATTTCCGAGTTCCGACTGATTTTGCATGATTGCGTCACATATAATTATTGTAACCCAGGTAAGAACACCTGAGATATGGCAAACCATGCTTTTTAAAATGCTGTTCTGAGTGGACTAATTTGAGACTTCTTTGATCAAAATAACACTATATTATATTGTTGTTCCCCCGTAGACAATGGGGAGACCAAAAGTTGACATCTTTATGCCTATAACTGTAATTAGGTGATAGGTCAAACTATACTTATTTTAATCCTGATAATGAGATGAATATATTGGTATTAGTTTTACACAGAGTTAACCAATTTTCAAGCTAACCAAATTTTTAACACGCGATCGTACTAAACACTAAAAATTTGTTGAATTTTTATAAACCAATTTAGGTAGGTGTTTTTCTCTTTACTTCATTTCCCGTTATGGAAGGTGATGACGTGTGTTTCTCTTACCCTCTCTCCATCTCCAAATGGTCCCAAGTGACATTTTGTTCTATTGACATTCCAAAGTGTGCCTTCTTTTACAAATTACCTGCTCGATCATCATTTTAAAACGGATCAACCTTTCAAAAAACAAATTAGGCTTGTAATTGCTCGATCATCCACGATTCATTTAAGTGATCAAGTTACAACTGAGGCGATACAGGTGACCTACATTGTTGCAAACTAAACTGTGATGTGTTATTGTTTGCTATTCAAGGACATCATTCCAAATATGAAAAAAAAAACCGATATGATAAGAAGTGGTTGCTTAAGCACCAATTTAGCATTTTCTCGGTAATCTATAAAATATACCGCGTGTATTCACAACAAGGGTTGTACAAATCATGTTATAAACTTATATCTGTCCCCTTGAAATTGATCGCTGTGCAAAATCAGGCTTGAATTTCACGAGCTGTGATACTAAGAGATGTTGTAAGAGATGTGTCTTTATTGACGTAGGTTGGATACTTTGCGATGTGTTCTGAATAAATCTAAAAAGTAAAAGAGTTTTATTCAATTCAAGAGTTTTGAACCGACCTATATGTGTATCTAGTAACTCACTCTGGCCATGAAGTGTCTTCCGAAAATAATGACTAAGGGCAAATTATTATTCATTTTCGACGCAATCATCCTTGGGTATTAAGCATGATGACATGCTTATGCTCATGTACTTTTAATTTTTTTAAATTTTAAACAACGTATAACCAACATTACTTATCGGACAATGTTACTTAATCATAATGTGTGTTTTACGGATTCAATGGATGCATTTCATGAAGGAGCGGATGTGATACTCCCTGAAATAATCCACGAGAATTAAATTGTCCACAACATCAACGGAGGCTCCGGCAATCACAATATTTTGCCTTATATATTCAAAACTCCCGCGCCGAAATTGTCTAGTGCAATGACGTCATGGCTACTTGTGCTCAATTGCGTCATTGCACCGGACAATTTCGGTGTCCGCGAATTTTGAATATCACGTGTTGAGAAACGGCTGCATTAAATCGTTTTGATGGTCAATATGAGCTTGTTTCAAATAAAATCACGTGATTCGTGCCCGGGATTCATGCTTCATGATTAATTACTATCATATAAGGCATAATGTTATGATTGCCGGAGACATCCTTTAATTTATTTCCAAGGTCATGAAGAGAATCGTGGAACAATGCAGGTGTCACAGCACTGGAACATTGGAACATAAAGGCTTTACTGTGCGTAATTAGTGATCTGCATAATGCTTTTGGGCATTCTCAGCGATTTTTAGGTGCTTCTGACGTCATTAAACATCAAATATTTCTTTAGGGTGTCAGTAAAAACGATATCACTAGCAATTTGTAACTATGTTTTTCCTTTAAAATATGAAGAGAGCACATGACATTATCATTGACGATGCTGTTTTCGAACCGCAGGCTTAGCCGTTGGCTCCTTTTTGTTTCGATATATATTCTGGCTCTTACACATGAATCGCGATTTGTCAAGATTGTACAAGAAAAATAAGTCACCCAATTGAAGTAATCAAATACAATATAAATTTCAAATTCAAAATAGAGTATTTTGATTTAGAGCATTTTTATCAATACTAACATCAGCCAACAAGCACGCGCTACTTGTAGATTCACTCCTTGACCTACGTGTACCAAAGTGTGGTAATAATGGTCAAGATATTTTTAAAGCACTTTAATAGATAGCTTCAGGATATTTTTAAAGGCGAATGCATGGACGTGACTTTCCATAATTTGAAATCATACTTCGCCATGATCATTTTGTTGGATCGTTGATGCAAACCTTAGTAGAGTGCATTACCTTTCTACTTGATGTGACATACCTCTGTCACTTTGGGTATTTGATCGGAGGCACATCTTTAAGTTTATAAGACCGATGATATTTTAAACACGATGCGTTGTAGGATTTCCTTTAACCATGTATTTGCCGCTGGGAAATGTAACATGTATTAACTATTTTGTGCATTGTTTAATGTTTCTAAGCTTCGTCATGTTTTTAGTCATGGGCAAAAGTTTGGAATAATTTTACTTTTGTATTAAATGCAGTTTTTAATCATATTAGGAACAGATTTATTGTTCTAGAGTAGTTCTCAGTTGAATTTAATTGATTGATATGAATGTCCTTTTATGTTTACATCATACAGTTTGTCAATGAAAAAGGAATTACCTGAAGAAGCGCATTACAATGGAAGGATCACACAATCGCAACACTTTTTGGCGGTCTCTTTGTATTACAAAATGACATTAAAGACACTAGCAAACTTTATTGTTTAATAAACAAAAACTTAAACTCGCACTGTGACATGTTCAGATAAGTTTTTTGCTTGAGAAAACACATCTCAATATTTGTTGTGTCCACCCCTTGCCAACTCAAGGTCATTTACGCGACGTGACATTCCCTCGACCAGGTTTGTCAAGGTCCCTTGTGGAATATCTCTCCAGCAAGCAATGAGGGCGTGTCTAAGTTCCTGCAGGGTGATTGGTTGGTTGTCCATGTTACCTATCCTGCGGGATACTTCTGCCCATAAGTTCTCTTTAGGGTTCATATCCGGGCTCAAAGCCGACCAGTCCAGGTGTTCTTCATTCTCATTTTCAAGGAATTATCTCACGTGTAGGGCTATGTGCGCCGTGGTGTTGTCATCTTGGAGCACGAAATTGTTCTCGAAGTCTCTTCTTGCAAACGGAAGCGTATCAAGAACATACAGTTGTTGGTCCTGGTTCATGTGTCCTTCTAGCAGGTAGAGATGTGATTTTGACCTGCTGTGAAATGTTCCCCATACTGTGATTTCACCACCATCTCCCTGGACTCTAGGAAGGATACAATCCTCAAGCTGGGCTTGACCAACCTGTCTTCTGACCTTGAATCGGTGTCTGTAGAGGAGTGGCCAGTGGCCTACTGTCAAATCCCTATGTCTCTGTGACCAAAGCAAGCACGCATGTCGATGTCTTTGCAGAAGTTTCCTGGTAACAGGCGCGTTTATGGACCTCAGCCATTCTGTTCGTAGCCGAGATGCTGACTTCGTGTGGCCATTGTGGCAAAGTCTCAGGAGAGATCGGTCTTCCCTGGCGGTTGTCTTTCGGGACCGACCTGACCTTTGTCTAGCTCTAGTAGTTCCGGTCTCTCGACGTCTCTTTAAAATTTTAGAGACTGCACCTTATGTTATTCCTAATGCGGCACCAATATCCTTCTGTTTGTAGCCACGATTACGGAAGTTAATGACGCGGGCGTATAAATCTGCGCTCAACTCGTACCCCATGATCAGAAATATCGTATACAACAGACGCAACAAAGTTAAGCTGGTTTCTTCACACCGTAATGCAAAAGGCAATGTAACCTTTTGAATCATATCGCTAAAATAACTGCGAAAAGGACGTCCGATGGTTCATTGGTCAGGCATAAGAAGCTATTGTCCTACATTAGGTATTTTGTGATATGGAATCGTACATAAGACCTTGCCAGACACCCATGATCCATTTTGCATGGCTGACGTGTCATTGATAGTAAAAAAATCTGCACTTAAAAACAGGGTTATGCAAAAAAAAATCAAAATATTCCAAACTTTTGTCCATTACTGTAATAGAAGACAACATGCACATAGAGCTATGTAAAACATTTTAAAGCATTCTAAAGCATCTGAAGTCATTAGAACATGACTTATGTGAAGCCTCATCAAATCATGACAAAAAATCACTTATTTTGTATCTATTTTTTTCTTCATTTCGCTTCTTTGAAATAAAAGAGAAAGATGAGAAAGATCACCTTGAAGATGAAGAAAATAATACATTCAACATTCCGAAACTAATTCTGGATGCTTGTTTATTCTAAAACACAACTTAAGAGTTTGAAAAGAATTATTTTTTTACTTTTTTATTTTGTAGCGTTTCATCTTTCCAAACAACTCAATAGAAATGTTGGTCTTTGCTATTGAATGTTACACTATAAGCAAAACCAGATGGGATATGAGAACGCTTGAGTAATATGTCTCGACGCTTTTTATATTTTAATAAAGTTTGAATTAGCTTTATATAAGTCACGTTCTAAATGTTCAGCAAAGCTCTGCATGACCAGTGCACTATTCATTTTCAAATTGTTGTTAGCACTTCCTTCAAGTTGAACATCAAGGAGGTTAGTGGTGAGATACTCATAATAACCCCATTGTTGTTTAAAAGTAGAGTAACTGTAATTCGAGTTGGTAGTGTTATTACGTTAGTTGTAATGAAGATATATTTGAGGGTCACTAAAGATATCAGTGGTACATTTAAACCACTTAAGCAAGTACGCGTCAAGTGTTTGCTCGTATACTTGTATACTTAATACACGTAAACCAAGTGACTCTTTTTTCATGTTATATGGAATACGATATTTAGCAAATGTCAACAATGTGCTTCAACTATAATACAAAAGGTGCTTTAGGCTATTGGAATCGTAAATGTGAAAGGGCACTATAAGTATTCCTTTTAATATATTCAAACAATTGGATAACTTGACACATTCTATATATAATTCCGTAGGCGATTTTATACGTGTACTTCAGAGATAGAGAAAAATATGTATATTTATGGCCGGTATTAAAGCAACGTCATATATCAGGAAGAATATAAAGATTGACGGTTAGTACTAGATTTTGTATAAATTGACACCGATGTAGGGATGCATTATCCACATAAGTATCTTCGTAACGTATCTTCACAACATTGATAGCTTTATGTTTGCCATCAGATTATAGATTATCATCTGACAAACTGCAAATCCTTGATACCTAGTCAAACTGATATACATTAACCAATTACATAACTTGAAAAACCACTGAATTTGTTTCGGAATTTAACCCATTCTTACAGAGCCATGTACCTTTTTACTTCTTCTTTTGTATATTCAGTGAGACACAAATAAGTACAAACACGCGATTTTTACACTGCCAAGTTCAAAGTCGCAAGAGCAAAATGAAACTAATGAATTTAACTGTAGAAAAGTGTGGTGGCCATCACCACCGTAACTATGGTAATTTTTATGGTCGTCTCTAACCCCGGGTATGGTGTTAGTAAACATATGTAACTGAATTAAGCGCAAACGATGGATTTACAATTATTTTAAGTCGTTCGGGTGTAACAACCTCTTTTTCATGACGGATGAAAATCCCTGGGGTTACACCCTCGTAGTATTAGGGTTCAGTTTGAGACTGTTCGGGACAAAATCTGCTAATCTGATGTCAACTTAATATAATTACTAGTATGTAGACTTGTGTCCGGTATAAAAGCAATTTCATAATCAGGGAGGAGACACAGATTAGAAGTTGACACGGGGTTTTGTATTTGACACCGATTTAGAGATGTGTTTATCCACATACCGGTATCTTCGTAACGTATTTTCACAAGATTGACACCGTCATGTTTGCTATATCGGATTATTGATAACCATCTCATCTGAGAATTTTCAAATCCTTATTCTGCATTGAAAACGAGTCAAACTAGTAAACATTAGCCAATTACGTAAAAAAAAAAAAAAAACATAATTGTTTCGAATGGTAACCCTAGCCACTATTGTAACACACATTACGAAGAGAAGGTTATTGCAACCCCCTAATTTTCAATATTAAATGACATATACCCTTATTATAAGGGTATAAGGGTATATGTCATTTATAATTTAACTATAACAGTTCTCCTTTATCCAGTGATACCAAAATGACCAAATACTTCCTACTTAATGTCGCTACGCTATCACTTCATGATGTGAACGCGTCGTCACAACAAATTTAGGACATTCTTGCTATGTACAAATTATTATTAAAAGTAACACTTTATCAGCGTTGTTGGCTGATAAAGTGTTACTATTAAATTCTCTTCTTGACATACGTGTACCAAAGCTTGATAATAATGGTCAAGGAATATAGTACTTTAATAAACAGTTTCAGGATATATTGAAAGGCGAATGCATGAACGTGATTTTCATAATTTGAAATCAAACTTTGCCATGATCATTTTGTTGGGTCTTTGATACAAACCAGTGTAGTAGAGTACATTACCTTTCTGCTTGATGTGAGATGCCCAGTGACATGCCGATGTCACTTTATGAATTTGATCGGAGGCTCATCTTTAAATATAAGACTGGTGCTATTTTAAGCGCGATGTTATTAAGTGTGTCGAATGATTTCCCTGTATTTGCCTCGGGGACATGTATAAACTATTTGTTGCATTATGTAAAACGTTCCTAACTTCGTCAAGTGCTATACACAAATTTGTGCGCGTTATTTATTCAATATCGAATTAAAAGAAAACAATTAAAGATATGAAATACAATTTATGTGTGCGTTTTTATTTTTTATTTTGACCCTTTTGAACCACTACAAAAATAGGACTTAGTTCATTTGATTATAAACAGGTTTTATATTTTCTTTTCAATTGGGGATCCCAAACTTCTATTGGACTGGTCAGACTCCATACAGGACGACAACCAACAAAAGTTGAGATTTTTATATCACTGGAAACCTCTGGCTACATAATGTTTATGTACAAAATATTTCTTGCAGATTAATTCGTTTTGCAAAGATATCGTGAAATTTGAATTTCGTTCCTGTGCACCAGAACGAAATTACAACGCATTGTCTATGGAACAGTGTAATACACATAATCATGCATAACTCGCAAACGCAAAATCGGAATCAACTGAAATTTTGGGAATAGGCTTTTTTTGTGGATATGTACTGAAAAATGTCATAAAAAGAGGATGCTAGGATCACGAAATCCTCCTTTAAAAGTTTGCGTTTGACGTGCAGGGTAAAGGCGCGGCGTGATTGGTTGGTCATATATAGAAGAACAATAAGAGGACACACAGGATCACTCTAAGTGGATAATTTTAGACATTGTTTTCTATTGTATCATTAAAAGTAATGATATGTACATCAAAGTATACATTTTCAGAAAGGAAATGACGACATATTTATATAAATATTACCAGCTTTTGTGAACTGTGCCAAATCAATGAAAATTGCATATTTATGTTTTAAGGACAAAACTAGTACAATTTTGGATACTAGGATCTGACATTGGTTTTATACCATAAATTATCTCAAATTCGGATCAAAATTGAAAAAAAGTCGAATTCTTATCATTTTGTCCCATTTTCATAAACGGAGACAAAGATTCTAAAATTAATTTTATGTACTTTTATCATCATTACTTTTAAAGATACATTACAAAACAATTTCTGAAATTTCCCGCTTTGAGTATTATCTTTAATATTATTAGGTGGAAGAACAAAGCAAATTTGATACTGCTTTCTAAAATGAAATAGAAAATGGAAACGTTTTTCTAAAAAGCAGTTGGTATTTGACCAATGAGGTAGTGGCGATTTTCCTATCTCATTGGGTAACAAACAATCGCTATCGCTCAGCAATGTAGTATAAATTTAGCATTTGATGTTATAATTGCTGAAAAGTTCTGCCCCTCTTTTTAATCCACTGATATATTGTTTTTGAACAAAATTTAAAAAAAAATGAAAAAACGGCTCCTAGATATTTTTATTTAGTTTTTAAAAATTAATAAAACAAAAATTGGCCCAAGATTTTTTTTGGTAGGCTGTACAAAAAAGAAGTGGGTCAAAAAACAGTATTTTGGGATTTTGGGCCAAAAATGAGCACTTTGGGCCAAAAATGAGCATTTTGGCCCAAATTTGAGCTCACAGATGAACTTATCAAGTCTTTGTCATTCTAAATATGTATACTTTTCTATACTTTAGACCAACAATTTAGCAGTTATGAGGCCCATAATTCCAGGGTTCAGACCAACCTTAAACAAATAGGGTTACCCACTTTAAAATCAGAATAAATCCGATACGTTGATTAATGCATCATTGATAGGAAAGTAACCTTGAAAATGATGGTTTGACATAGAAACATACAATTAAGACGTGTGACTGTAAACGAATTGCCTCAAGGAATATGCACCTAGTCAATGCACAGCAACAGGTGTGTGTTTTTATGCCACATCATCAGCTTTCAAGGCTGTCGTTTCATGTTAAAAACATTCAAATGTTATGCAAATTAGCCAAATTGCTTATAATTGACCTTTACGTTGAATTTTAAAGTCAACGATGTTAACAGAAAGTATTTGGAATGCCAGCCTAATTCAACGCAAATGTCATAGCAACTAAAGAAATTACCATTAGCATTTGAAATAGACAATTTCATAGAGCATTCCGTTATTGAAAAATCAATTTACATGTTGACACTATTATTGCAATAATCATAAAGTAAAAAGGCTTTTAGAGTTAAATTTTAATTGTTTTATTCTTTAACAAGTCGTATGGCGTCACGCTTATTTTAGCAAGTGTTCCAGTTTGTATTGTCGTCGCATCATTCCAACATCCTACCTCATCACGGATGTACGTGTTGCGAGATGCTCGAGATTGTCAATGTCATTTTTCTTTGTCATTAACGGGGACAATACGTTGAATTTACCCTACTTTGGATAATGAAAGTACCACTTATTTGAAAGGCCTGCTTCATAAATTTCAACTTACCAGAGGATTCTGCTCAACAGTGTGGATTTTGTTACTTAATGCATCCATTGAATATGGAGAGACTGCTTTTATTACCGTGATAAATTTGCGCCATATTTATTTTCTATTACATATCAGTTTTCCTATGCAAGCTTTTAGAAATCGTTTAACTGGGGCAACAGACATCAAATCTTTTCACTGTCACGTATTTATTCGAAAATCAACCATTTCTATGTAAAGAAATATAACCCAAAGACGATTCATGGAGGTACAATATGAAGCAATATACATTGCAATGTGAATTTGACAGGGTTTCATCTGCTTTGGCTTTAACCAGTTGCTCGAGAAAGTAATTTATTATTGATTATACGGCAAAGTGGCAACAGTGTAACTATTGTTCACTACAAATAGTCATGCAAGTGAGATATTTTATATATTTAATTGTTAATAAATAAATATTTACCTGCTAATATTGTCGGTAACTACAATCAAACAAATTACTGTTGGCACACTCTGGAATAAGAACTGTAGGCCTACATCGTTGCCCCTCTCCCCCAATTCAATGTTGATGAAAGCAATTTTGACATTGGGCTTTACTGCAGAAACCAATGGTGGGCCTCCCATGTACCTCTATGGTCATAGTGGCAAAAATGTTATCACAACAATGAACGCAAAGGATGGATCTACGATTAGCTTTAGGTCGTTTGGGCGTAAACACGCTTGTTTTTAATGAGGAATACAATTAATAGGGGTTAAGGTTAACGGTGAGTTCCATAAAATGGTATTGTTATAAAAAGGAAAGAATGTAGTAAGGAAATAAACAGATAAATAAACGTTGCACAGGCGAAATTCACTAGCATAAGTGTAAGCGAAGCTTGTGTTAAAGTCGATGTCTTCCCGAATGTAGCAATAAGGTTTGCAACCAAATTCGATATTGAATGGATTTGAAAAGCTTTATTGAATAAGTCTGTTTGCAAGCTTTATTACTCATGACGATTAACGGTGCATACACCTGGAAGACATACATTTAGTACATCAATAGTAGCTAAAGCTTGAACTTTAACGATTAGTGTGCTTTTAAGGAGCAATGTTTGTGTTGAAACTATTCCTAACCAGCCAATTCGTGTTCAATAATTAAGCTCTTGAATAAAATTGACAGGTTTGTTCTTCACGTTCACTTCCAATTATTCCCCAGTGTCATTGTGTTAGATACTTGAAATAATCAACGCAAAAAAGGGAATGATGGAACAGTAAAAAAAGTCATGAAACAAAGGGCTTGCTATTAATGTTTCTTACTATTTTAACCCAGATAAAGATTGAGCGTCAGTACACTTGTCTCCAAAGATCCCCATGCCATGGCAATAAATAACTTAGCCAGTTCACTGATAGAACTTCGAAGTCTCTGTTATTCTCTGCATCGTCTCCAGAGTTCAAATGCTGTATTCAATAGGGCGGAGCAAAATATATATCTGCTCCATCAGGGATTGCGTCCTAAAACTCATCATCGATCAGAAGCATTAATCTCTGAACAAGACTGCAATATATTTTTGTTTTTATTACCTTTCCAAAAATTTTCTTTAGAATTTCTTATCCATTCTCAAGAAGTATTCTCATTCGTGATGAATAACTAAAACTTTTTCCCGATCGAATGTTCTTGTACAATAATTGTTCATTTACAGCATTACTCACTAAACTCAGCAACTGAGCACTCCGGCAACATCTCATAAGTCACAAATATATCACATTCCATTGAACGCGTTCTCTTAAATATGAGAATATTTTCCTCAGGGAAGAAAAACACATAGGTAAAAATATGGTTGAATGAAAACAAAGCCAAGTGAGTGACTTATATTAATGTATAGAAGTGTAATGAAAACTGAATTTTACTCAGTCGCCCCGCTCATCATAGTTTATCTGACGTCATAGCAAAACGTCACAAGCAAAAAAAACAAGATTTAGATAACATTATTGATTATCAAAATTGACGATGCACCATATACTGAAGAAGCATTCTCATTCATGATATAAAACTAAAACCTTTTCCCGATTGAATGTCCTTGTACAATTATTTGCATCGTTAATCTCCTAAACAGCAACTGAGCACTCCGGCAACATCTTCCGGGGTAAGACCAACCGTCGCAAATTGCCGTTAGGGGTAGGAGCTGGTGACGCACACCTGCCCATAAACAAGTTTCTTGTGAATTCAATTCTAAGGGATAAACTCGATCCAGCAAACGTCACATATTCGTTAGAATTAAAGCCGAAAATAAATTTGCATAATTATACTTTTGTCTGAATTTGCTAATGTCATTTTATGAAATCATAGTGATACTACGTAAGTTATGTTTGTACTTATTTTAGTATTATATCGCTAGAAAGCTAAAAGAGGAGATTTATACCTATACACAGTTGTACTAAATGTACAACAATAAAAAATAGACGGGCAACAACATTTCCTCAGAAGGATGAGGGTTAATCTTTCACTTTGGTGTGACGCTTCAGGACAATTGGGGATGAATAAATTGTACACAGCGAATTTCAAACTACATTTATTAACTTCCCAAAGAGGTGTTAGCCATTATGATAAGGTTTTAAGTTACCTTTGTATATGGTACATCTGCAAGTGTTCATTACTGGTAAACCTACAAGCTACTGGCCATTTAAAACAGAATAATTTTGTGTTTCCATATCACATGCTATTGTTATACAAAATAATACATCTAAGTGCTATGAAAGTCGCCTTTTATTGCTTCTATTGAATATTACAGTGGAACTGTAATAACAAAGTATAACAAGCACTCCTGTGGCTCAATACTTTTGTACAAAGCTCATATATTTTCAATTCCCATAGTTTTGTCCAATTCTCATCGTTTTGATAGAATTTCAATTTTTTAATTTCCACTAGTGTTTAGTATCACTAAACATAGCAGACCCATACCTATACAAAGCGGTATTAAGTGTAATGGCTTTAAATTTGTCCTCTTTTACAAAATTGTTAAACTTTTACAGCCTATTTTAAAGGTTTTCGGATATAAAATGTATCTATTTATGACAAAATTGGTGGCGCTACTTAGTTACTGAAAATTGCTCTTTCAAGCTTTTAATAGAACGAATTTCTTTTATTTATTGATGAAATATGTTTATAAAATTTCTTTGCTGCTTGTTTCACCTATTCCATCTGTTTTAAAGGCAGTATTGATCACCTACCCCTTGCAAATTAAGAAATATGATTTAGGATAAATAGCGCCATCTATAGCTTGCATTTAGTTAATAATGAAGCCAATTCTATATACATCAAACAACCGTGCCCAATGTTTTTCTTGGAAAAGGCTAGAGACATCACAACATCACATCGTTGGTCAACAAAAAAAAATTCGACAAAATAATTTCACTTTGGACATTATAAAGGAAGAATATCAGGCTTTAGAGACTGAATTACGCACCGTTTTACGGCAAATTGCATGGCTAAAAGTATCAATGAGCATGCGCACAAGACTGAACATGACCTAGTAAAAGATAGATAGTTGAAGGTAACTGGTTCGAAAGAGGAAAGTGTAACATCTGGTAATAAGGACAGGGACAAGTGGGTTCGTAATGTCTCCTCTCGGACCTTAATGGTTAACTTTCCAACGTGCTCGTTAAAAGAAAGATATATACAACTCGCAGGACACTGTGTCCGTGTCCACGAGGAGGGCATTCACTGTCACCTTGTCTTACATTAAATGCATCTCTGAAAGACTACGTAGAGCGTTCAATTTCAGATTTTCACGCCACATACATCGGAGAGTCAAGCAGGAAGCTTAAAAAGAGACTTGCGGAACACAATTCCAAAGCCGCTTCAAATCGACCGTCAAGAACATGTGAAAGCGAAGAAGAACACGCAACAAATAGACTGGGACAACATAAAAATATTGGAGAGAGAAACAAAAGACTTTCCCAGGAGGGTCCTGGAAGCCATCCAGATCAAAAAGCAAGGACCTTCACTGAACCAAGACATGGGCAGGATTTTTCTGACTTCGGTGTGAGATCACCTGATCAGGTTGGTCTCTAGCCGTGTCCAAGAAAAACATCAGAGCTAACAACATCGGCTGATGAAGAGGAAGTTCCTCGAAAACGCTCCCGGTAAGCTAAATAAACAAGTAGTGTTGAAGTTTAATTCAAATTACTTTTATCACATTATTTTAGCACATACTTAAAGCAAAAGCCATTTCGTAAAGACACTAAAACTTAATTACAAAATAACTTAGCAATTTGAATAAAAGAAAGGAGCTTTTCAAAAGTGAAAAAAAATTACATTGACTTTTCTCTCGAAGCTCTCAGATAAAACACAACGTTCATCCGACAGGCTTAGTTGAACCCGCAATAAAAGGTAGCAGAAATCAACTTTTAAGAAATATCTAAATTTATCTACCGTAGTATAATAACAATTAATAGAGAGGCAACAACATTTCTTTAGCAGTACGAGGGTTAATCGTCCACTTTGGTTTGATACTTCAGGACAATGGGGGATGAATTGCACACAGCGAGTTTCAAAGTGCATTTAGTAAAACTGCCCAAAGTAGTGTTAGCCACTATGAAAAGCTTGAGTTACATTTGTATGGCGCATCTGCTTGTGACCATTGGTTGAAACCATCATCGTTATAACTACAAGCTACTGGCCATTTACAAGAGAATAATATTCTGTTTCCAGGTCACATGCTGTCGTTTATAAAATAATACATCTGAAGTGTTATGAAAGTCGCCTTATTGCTTCTATTGACCATTACAGAGACTGTAATAAACAAGTATAAAGAGTACCATACGGGTCGATACTTCTGTAAAAAACTTATTTATGACCAATCATATATATTTTTTTAATTACGTTAAAGTGCGTACAGTAAAATGTAAGTTGAGCTTTTGAAACTGGACACAGTACATAATGTACAACCAATTAAACCAAATCACCCGTTGAAAGTACTGCTATTCCTCAGGTGCATTGCCGTATGTACGTCACATACCGTGTACATCATTAAACGTTAAAGAATCCAACATACTTGATGCGTCGAAAGGTATAAAATGACATAAATAAAATTATTTATGTTGCAGCGTTTTACAGTATCAGAGTGTCATGTAAGCACTCAAAGGACCGCCCAGTAAATTGGTTTTCTGTCAAAATAATTGAGTAGGGCTGACAAAAGGAAACGACTACAATCTGGTCGTATAAAGGTATCTTAATCCAGACTCAAATATATACGACCAATCACGATCGAGCATTTTATAATCATGAAAACACAGACACACACAAAAACACAAGGCATGTCTGCTTGAGATATATTGGCGTGGAGCAACAAAGAAAGGTTACAGGCAAAACCTAATTTCACCATGAACGTTTTGACTGTGGGTATAAGATTTATCATAAAAGGTACACGTACGTTGTACATGCTCAAGAAGTGTTCGGGCTCTGGAAAATGGACCAGGTACTTATGAACGACGATGTTAAGGACTCTCACGGTATTAAAGACCCTTGTATCAAAAAAGATTTTACCGGATTATTGAACATAATGAAGGACCACTACTCTGATATAAAAAGTTACCTTTCAAAGCATCCAGATTTATCTTTACAGCAATTCATCTGGACACTTTTTCAAAGTAATTAAACAGAAGCAAGAATGGTAATTATTCTGATTTAAACTCACCATCTGAAATGATTTGTATGTCATTATTCAAATCAGATCGCACTTTCAAATTGCCAAACAAGATTTTATTTTATCAAGGTATCCATTTGTATTTGCGTCGCTTCATCCCAACATCCCACATTATCGCGGATATACGTGCAGGGTGTACGTGTTGCGAGATGCTGCAATCTATCAGTGCCATTTGTCGATGTCATTATCAGGGACAATATCTTGTGTGTTCCCGTACTTTGGAATATCTCTTGTCTCTTCTATATATTTCAAATTAAGAGATGCATCTATCTGGCAGGGTCTATTCTGTTACTGTCTGCATTCATTGAATATGGAGTGACGTGGTTTTACTTCTCTACCATATTTGCTTCAAATTTCAGTTCAATTGGATATCGATATATCATTGCAAGCTTTCAAAAGTCGCTCATCATAACCGGGGCACAAATATTTCATATTTTCACTCCTTAATTTCCATTCATCAATATTTCCGATTAAAATGAAACAACGACGATGTGCGGATATACAATGCGAGGAAATATACATTGCAATGTGAATTTGACGGGATTTTATCTACTTCGGATTTTAAGCTACTCGGGAAAGTGATTTGCTATACAATACTCCACTACGTGACTTTGATTATATAATACTTCACTACGTGACATCTCACTGGATATCGTTAGTTAGTTCTTTGATATCTTTCTGAGGCTATTTCATACTGGTAAGAACATCAATATATTCTGTATATATATTCATCAATATATTCTGTTCATGTATCATACTTAGTTCATAACAACAAGTGCTATTGCACGTTTTTAGCGATATTTTCTTACGTTCAAGATTATGTTTCAAGATTATTCTGCAAAAAAAGCTAATATGGTTAGTACATTACAACCGAAACCCTATCCAATACTCAAAACGAGATCAGAAGGGGTCGAGAACCATGTATCCTTAAAACAAATCAACTGCAATTGTGGCGACTGGCTACAAGAAGTTATTTAATCAAGAATACGTAATTACTGCCTAGGTAGGATGTCTATCCCTAGAGGAAAGTGTTTGAAATAATTATTTCTCAGAATGTTCAGGTTTAAATCAACCTTCTACATAATACTCTGGGCTATCACAAACGCATCCGTGTTACATTGAAATATTGGTTTAGACCCATCCCATGATTCTCATTAGTAAAACAGTCAGCTGTTCAGCCCCTAAGTCAAAAATATGTCACCTTCCATGACATGCGTGTTTTTTAAATAAGTGAATATTTTCCCTAGGGCAGTACATCACAAAATAAAAAGTAAATAATGGGATTAATAATGTATCCCACTGCATAAAAATGTTCCTAGCCGTCCCGCTTATATTGTCTAATTTCGCTGACGTCATAGTAAACATCACAATCAAAACAAAAATCAGCTTTAGGCAATACTATTTATGAAACTTGCTTCTACTCTACCTTGGAAATCCTTACAAAGCTGGATTACAAACCTACTTCTACTTCTACAGCGATCTTTGGTTGAGCATATCGTTATGACAGAGTGACGAATCGACCATTTTGAGCAAATTGGGTTTTTCTATGCTTATGTTTGTGTTTATTTTTATTTCCTCCAAAAATTAATGGTAAATCTTACTCCACCGACGTAGTTATTGAAATATTGATTTGAACGAATCACGGTGAGTGGGAAAAATGAATTCGGCAAAGAGACGAATCGTATGCTTAGCTGTACAAATCAGGTTGACCTATAGTATCGTTAAGCTGGAAACCACGAATTTTCTAATATTAAATGTCCTATTCTGATATATTTGATACCAACGTATATCTGTAGGTTTCTCTTATCCAGTGAAAATAAGTACAAACATTCCCCACATGGTATCGCTATGGCTTAATAATGTGAGTGCGCCCCAGTGAAATTGGAAAATCCCAGAAAATCATACGCAAAATATACGCCAATATTGTTATTTCTGCTTTAGAATACTCGAGTTTTTGCTAATATTACAGGGATGACTATTTATAACTTATATACCAAATAAAGTCTACATAACCTTTAGGACAACCAGTAATTTCTACACAAAACCCCCAAATCAAGGATGCGTGCTATGGTTTACAAGTAGTTGAATGGGTATTCGACCCCGAATACGACTCTCTGCGCAGGGGTAGAGACATTTTGACTATAGCATAAAGCTGAATAGCTGTTAAAATTCGTTTCGATATATCGATTGTTTCAGAACATGCAAGCATTGCATACAATTCGTTTACATTCACTTCTGTAATATACATTTCAAATGAATGCTCACGAATGTTCCAAATTTTTAGAAGGACCAATGGAATGGTACCAAGATTTTCAAACGCCGTTTACTCAGAACAGCAATTTTGCGTATTCGGCACTCTGCTGTATTCATAACGAATGATATGAAATTGAGTTATTAAAGTTATAGAAAGCACTGATTTCCATAATTTCAGGGTGTTCTGATTTACCTATTAGTATAATGATGACATATTATTTTACTTATCAATACAGTGTTACAGGTAATATATCGATTTATCTTGACATTTTGTAAAGAACACGTACTTACTGAAAGAAATGTAATGCTAATTAGGACATACACTATATTTTAACCCTAGAACTACGAGAGGTTGTATCACCCCCCCGATTTTTTTTATCCGTTAATTAAAATGCATGCGTTTACGCCCAAACGACCTAAGCTAATCGTAGATACATTCTTTGCGCTCAATTGAATTCGACTTCAGATCATACCGCCTAAATTTATTTTTCTTTTTCATTAGTTTGCAACAAGAAAATAACCAATATTGGATTCTTCCTTTTAAATTTGTACTTAACGTCTCCCATTCGAATGCGAGACGTTTATGTACAAAATACCTACGTACTATAGTTTAAAACGAGAATAAACAAATAAACTAACATACAACCCAGACAGAGCCAAAATTCAATAAGTACGCGTAATAAGCAAATCTTGTATGTAACATCGATGTCTACTACATATAATAGAGCAATATTGAATGAAATTGAAAAGCTTATCATGTTGAATAAACCTGTTTGCAACATTTATTGCTCATGACGATTGGCACACACCTGGAAGATGTTGCATTTATAAACTTAAAGGTTAAACTTTAACAACTAACGCGCTTCTACTCAGTCTAAGCTAGGTAGCAAGAGCCTCGCGGATTCATGGACAAGGAGCAGTGTGTGACCCTTTTAACATCTCCTTTATCCGCACTATTTCATTTTAGCTTTTGCTCGGGACCATAGCTAGAAGCCCCTGAATCTCGTCCACCCTGTCCACTACCCTGAAAAGAAGCATTTAGTGGCAGTGCTTTGAAATATTAATGTTGAATGCCGTTGTTTCCTGGATGTGGTCTGTACTATAAAAGGCAACTGGCGATTTAAGGGGGTACTACACCCCTTGATAAATTTGTGTATATTTTGCATTTTTCTCAAAAACTAATAACACAGTGGTAACAAAAGTTATGTATATTACTGGGGCAAGAAATCCAATTACTACACTGGAATTTCAGTGACCCATGTCAAGCGGTTTGTTATTTATGATAAGAAATAAGGTACCGCTAAGATGTACCTCGTTTCCTATCATATATACTGAACCGCTTGTCTTGAGTCAATGACATTTCAGTGTAGTAATTGGATTTCTTGCCCCAATAATATACATAACTTTTGTTACCAGTGTGTTATTATTTTTTGAGAAAAATGCAAAAATAGTCACAAATTTACCACAGGGGTGTAGTACCCCCTTAACATGGCTTATTAGCAATGATTAGTCAGGATTAATCGTAGTGAAGATCACCAAGCCACTCAGGCCAATAAACAACATATATCCAGTGCTGGATAGGAAGCATTTTTGAAGTCTTCGTTATTCTCTACCTTTTCTTCACAGTTCAAATACTATATTAAATATATGGGGAATAATATCTATTGCCCCATCAGCGATATAAACATTTTGCAGCAGAAGCATTAATCCTTTAACAATGCTTCAATATACATTATGTTCCCCGTTCGCACGATTTGTCTTCAGAATCTTCTATCTAGTGATATAAAAATCAGTAGAAACTTGCCCACATAATGTCACTTTGACGTCATAATTGAACGCACCATCGCGAAATTAGGACATTCTGGCTTTGTACAAAAGTATTAGCAAATTTGATTTCCGACTAAAAGGTCTACGAACATGAGATTTTCACTGGATTTTTCCTCAATATGAAAGGAAATGGCAATTTAAATCTAAAAACCAAGTCAAAAGTCGATATCTCTTGACAGAATTCTACAAGAGCAAAATGAAAATAATAAATTTTACTGTAGAAACGTATAGTAGGCAGAGACACTCCCACAATAATCCCTCCCACACACACCCCGACATTCCCCCACCCACACCCCACACCCAACATACACACACCCACACTCCGATATATGATCGATCGGCATTATATCCTCCTATCGGGTGGTGAGGTAAAACCTTTATCACTAAAATGAGCCCAAAGAATGATTCTATAATTACCTCATGTCGTTTAGACGTAAACACATACGTTTTTTAAGCCGGATAAAAAATCTTAAGGAGAGTTGCACCCCCTTCTTAGTACTAAGGTTAACATTGAATAGGTCAATATTTAGCTATTATTGTTAGTAAATTATTTCACAATACTTTCATCCAATACCCAAAAGGTGAACAGAAGAACAGAAATTGCTTCCAAGAATTAACCAAACCTCAATGGCAGCCATAGCTGGGTCCCCGCTGAGTAAATCCCATCAAGAATGTGAAACGATGCGTCCGGGAATTTTAAACTGCATTCCATTACCCGTGTTACGCGTAGACAAAAGAATGATGAACATTTACAACACAATACAATATAACATTGATTTTTCAGCGGGTTTCAATCCACCGAATTGGGCAGTCACAACACCATTTTGGTACGTCGGTGACCCAGTAATGGCCGAATGAATTCTGACCGTCACTTGCGTATCCCCCAGGAAAAGACTTTACATTAACTTCACAGAACGTTGAGGTTTAGTTAACTTTATGTGCTTTTGAATATCATAAAGGCAGCATTGTTATTACAGTATATTGAGATATTGGTTAATTACTCATCGCATGATTCTCATTAGTAAAACAGTAAGCTGATCATGCAGTCACGCGTTCCCTTAAATAGGTAATTTGTTCCTCTTGGAAGACGAACATAATATGATTGAATGATAAGTTATGTATCCCACTGCACACTGAGTGCTACTCAGCAGTCCCGATTATATATCACGATGCATTTGACGTCATAGTGAATCACAACAAACAAACTCAGCTTTAGGCAACACTAATAATGAACTTGCTTCTAGGCCTCACGATGGATAAGAAAAGACCTTAGTAATACCTCTTAAAGCTGTATGTTAATTATATGATGAAAGTTTGGCAAAATGCTGACTGACAAAAAATTTAAGGTATAATTTCCCTATTGGTGTATCATGGCATTTTGCTGTACATATTTATAAATTGTTAACGGTAATCGATTACCTTTACCCTTGACATTCATATTGACAGGTGCTTACCCATTACAGAAAAATACTTTTTTGAGATTAAAAAAGTATTATCAAGTTCTGCCAAATGAAAGACAGCTCAATCCTAATCACTGCATTGTCATCATCTATGCTTTAGTGATCATATCACGAGCGTTTCTTCTTTAACCCTAGAACTACTGAGCCATATTTTGTAACACATACTTTGAAGAGGGGAGGGGGTAATAAATTATTCCAGTCAATTATAAAGTACGATTGATAAATGAATACTTCAAACAGTTTTTGGTTGCTGGTAGTTGGGCGAATTAATTGTGTCGAGAGGAGCGTTGGACCGGGCGCAGGATATTATGCATTGGAATGGCGGAATGACCCATTAGAGCTTGGTGGAAGGTTGAGATTCTTGTAGTCATCCTAGGTTCTTCGAGAGACTCCCAATCAAGCTTGTCTTTCATGGTTGTCACACTGCTGAAAATTTCATAATCGGCCATTGCAAATCTTGCGGCCCGATTTTGCACAGCTTCAGTTGAAGTAAGATCCGTGATTATTGCACAATTTATTATACTGCATTAGGCGTTTTGTTAAGTTTATATACAAACTATGTTTTGTTGTGCACTGAAATGAGTTTGAGTAAAAAGTGGCGTGGTTCGGCCTTGTGTCGTTCCGACCCGTATCAATATAAAAGTCTACGAGAATGGAGCAACGGTGTTTGCAACCAAATTTAATATTAAATGGAATTGAAAAGCTTATCGTATTAAATAAACGTGTTAGTAACTTGTATTGCTCATGATGTTTCAAAGTACATGCACCTGGAAGATATGTTGTATTATATCAATTTAAAGGTTGAATCTTGACTAGTGTGCAAATAAGCTTTTAAGAAGCAATGTTTAAGAATTCTTTGCAATGTGGCAACTATTCTTAATCCACCAAAGCGTGCCAACTAATTACGTTGTTGAATGAAATTGAAAACTTTATTTTTAAATTCTCTTTATTCATGGTCTGGGTTGAATTAAACATTCAAGCAATCAACGCAAATTAGTGGAATGATGAAACATATTACACAGAGTGCTCGCAGCTGATATCCCTTATTATTTTAACCCCAGTTTAAAGATTCAGTGTGAGGCTACCTGTCTCCAAATATCCCCAGGCCAATAATAACATACCCAATGCTCGGATGGAAGCATCTTTGAAGTCATTGCTAATCTCTGTATCTTCCCTACAGTTCAAATGCTGTATTGAAATAGGGCGGATAATATCGCTTCGCCATTTGGGATTAGGACATAGACACATTTTGCACCAGAAGCACTAATCCCTAAACAATGCTGCAATACGCATTAATTATATTTCCCTTCTGCAAGATCTCTCGCCGGGATTTGTCTTCTGAAATTCTTGAAGTATCTTCAGAGAGTTGCTCTATGCTTCTATTCATGATGAAAACTAAAGCTATGTCATGGCTTCAAATCCTTTGGACAGACGATTTATTATATCATTAATCATCAGATACAGCAACTGACCACTCCGGCAACATCTAAAGATATGCTAGCATAAACAAATAACAAACTTGAATTTATATCCTAAATATTTCAAATGACGGATATGACAAGCGTATTATATTTTCTTTAAAGTAGAAGCTAAATAGTTTTCATATTTTTGTTTATTTAATTTTCTTCCGACAACGGGTTGTGTACCAATCCTCTTCTCCTAAAGTTTTTGAATTTTATTCGGCACACTAAAGTGCTTGTGTTTTAATCTAAATGACTTACGAATCGATCCACTGCGATTACTGTAGTGACTAGTGATCCTATTTTAACCTACCACCTTACCAGGAAATATTGATCATCTACAACACATAATTTTAGCTCAATTTTGTATAAAGTGCGCGCTCGCTTAATGATGTTTTAACTTTTTTTGTATATATACTTATTTAATATCACTTATACAGGGTGTAACAATAAAATTTGTACAATTTTGAAAATAGAATGACACAAGTATGCCGCCTATTTTCTGGTTTGATATTTATATATCTATCAAGATAATTTCTTTAGCCACCAGATAAGCTTTGTTGCAATAAAATCGTAGGTATACAAGTGAAGATATAGCCAATTATGTAACCTAGTCTTAAAACCGCTTGGGCCACTTTTGTCTAAATGTTACAAAAGTGACTGAATAGAGTTGAACCATGTTGGACGGTGTTGGACGGTGCTCTTATGATAGGTCGATTTAAACAATGGGGTATTCGAAGTGGTAGAAATGATTACATAATAGAATATCTCCTTGAGTTTTTGAAAGTCACAACTAAGCACTGGCATAACAACCTCATTTACCAGAAATCGTGGCTGCAGTTCAACAACTTTAACCCCAATTCACGTTGGAAGAGCGTATTTTTATGGTTGTGACATTCGGTAGCACATGGAGTCAAGCAGAAACCATAAGATTGTTTATAGCTCATTTTCCAAAATCACGTTTTCCATCAAGGCATACAATTACATATAACTATGAGAAGTATGTAACATTTGTTGACAGAAATGCTGGCAATAGTGGTCGCTCCAGAACAGCTAGAAGCCCAGCTGAACTTAATTTCATTTTTTTATTGTTTTGTACTTATGGGTGCAAAAACTGTTCTCAGTTTTACCAATCTCAGGGATATGAGAAATTACTTTACTTTATAAGATAATTTGAAAGAAATTTCATGACTTCATTTATAGATTTTAGAGAAATATCATATTATTATAAGTTCATGTTAATTATATGAAGAAACACCACTTATCATTCTTTTGTGTCAGTTCGTTGATGTTCAATGCACGATAAGCACAATCTACGCGGTTCAAACTTGATATACGCTAACATGGCAAAAGTGGCCCAACACGTTTTCTGGACGATTTAATTAATCGGACATAACTTTTGAACCCAAGCTAGTAAAGACACCAACTAAACGTCTTCTTTTAGCCAAGATATTACTAACTCTATTGCACATAACATTTATGCCGTAACTCTTTTAGGTGTTTTCCTGAGAAGTCAAAATGCAATTGTACAAATTTTATTGTTACACCCTGTATATCACTAACAAAATATAGGGGGCTGCAATAGCCCCTCCACCGCATCCTCTTTCCTAAAGCCAACAAAAATAGGACTCATAACATTGTGTATTGATATAGAATGGCGTGTACTCAATTAGGAACAGTGCTTACGCTAGTTGTGCGTTGCGTAAGGCATGGATGCTCAATCTCGCCGATTAACTCTTCGGCGTGCCCGGAACCTAAGCCGTAGACCCACGCCGATGCACATATGCTGAGAAATAAAATACTGTTGCGATATGCACTAACAAAATGTGTGTGTGCTCGATGAAAAGCCATGTTCATCGGCTTTGTCGGCCCAACTGCTGCATTTAACACTTGACAACAATACCCTTACAAATTAGTGTCCTTGAGTGCATTGATTCTTTGCCGGATTATATCGACTGATCCGCAAATTGATCACGGTGAGTAAACTTAATAGTAACTACAATAAACATTAATATAAATGTTTCGTGTAATGAATGACAAACCGCAGGAAAAGAAGATGGAAAGATGTTGTGAACTCGATGCCCATAACTGCTTGTGATTAAGCCGCAGGAGAGCCATCGAAATGCTCCGAGACGACGCACAGTTAATGCGTCTAATAATGGGCCTAATGCGTGCTTTGCGACAAAATTTAATCCAAAGCAATCGTTTAAAGTGTTACATTACCCCGATGCAATTCTGTATATCTTTCGTACTAGTATAAATGTTAAATAATCCATCATAATTGATGTGCCAAAGAAATAAAATAATATCAATACAATTTTCCTGGTGCATCTTTTAATAGTGCCAGATAGTGTCACACAAACACTCAAAGGACTGCCCAGTAAATTCGTTCTGTTAAAGCAATAGAGTAAGGTTGACAAAAGGAAACGACTAAACGCTGGTGGTCTCTTAAAGGTGACGCCATCTATACCCTGACTCAACACGTTAAAATTAAACATTCTGTTATCACAGAAAACACAGACACACATGAAAACAACACATGTATTGGAAGGTAATAGGCACTTTTCACTGTGTGAAAGGCTTATCGTGGGCGGTGTCCAGATTTTAGGCAATGTATGATAGAGTAAATTTACGTTGTATATGTACATAACACATTTTCGCGTTCTGGACAATCGACCAATCCATTTCCATAGATAATTAAAACGTTTGGTTGTGGTTTAAGAGCATATGTGGCAAACATGTTGAATCCAATATAATCATTTCCTAAGAGAAGGACGATAGAGAATGCATTACAAGTTTGGCTATAATATCACCACTTGACAAAAGAAACCTGTCAATATTGCTTGACAATATTCAGTTTTTCCATTTCTCTCTCCACTTTTTGTTTTCTTCCTTTCTTTTCAGTTTTATTTCTTTTTTTTTACTCATCACAACACAGCGAAGTAACAGCATCACTTGCTGCAATGTAGCTACGTCCCTGATTGGAATTTATTTTTCCCTTTGGGAATAAGGTCAACATCACCGCGTTTGTTGTTTATGTTGTCACTTGGCATTTCATATTTTATCATGTTTATACCGTTCTATGGGCTATACCTTGATCACAATAATTTTATGTTGATTGGAATGGCGATACCGTTAACCTACAGAAACTGATTTGTTATTCAATATGTATCAAAACCGATCATACGCTTATGGATTAAGACAATTATCAATGTTTCCGTTCTCTACAAGTCCAGAATTACAACAATTTACCCGGTTAAGTTTTCTTAATACTTATATCAGTTTACCACAATAATCAACCGGTATGTCATCATTAAAATTCAGGTCTTTAACTTTCAAAGTCGGTAACAACACCAAACAATAATGAGGTTTTTAAGGATTTTAACATCAAACAAGATTTTACTTTAGCAAGTGCACCAGTTAGCATCATCTCAACACCCCACCTTATCGCAGACGTACAACATGTACGTGTTGCAAGATGCTGCTGATTCCCAATGCCATTTGTCGATGTCATTATCAGGGACAATACCTTGAATTTCCCCGGATGATGAATAGTATTACTTCTTTGAAATGTCTGCTCCACATATGTCAACTTAAGATCACGATTTTTGTCAAATCTTTTGATTACGATACTTCATCCATCCATCATATCTATTGAATAAAGTGATGTGCTTCGACTTATGTTTCATTAATTGTCTCAAGGTCGTCTTCACAAAAATACATTCAGCTGCTATAAAATTAGCCTTAAAGCCTTAATGTACGATCTTTTTAAATTTTTAGATTTGTCTTTTTTTCTTCTAAAATGATAATATGCAATCATTATGAAAGTTCCCAATACATTTGGACGCGAAACACATTGGGAATTTGCAAAGAAACAACATCATAAACTTCACCTCTATCACTCGAAACATCTCGCACTATTTGGATTAGGACAGCGAGTGCGGCCTCAGAGTTAGTCTCCTACGCGGCCAGTTTGGTTACGTTCCCTCCACATGTGGAGGGAGCGTAAGCAAGCTAGTTTTGTAGGAGACTACGGTTTGCGATCGTGGCCGACATAAAGTCATAATAAAAAATTATGACTTTATGTCAGACCAACAGAAAATCGTCCCGTGTTACTACAAATAGGACGAATTTGACAGTTTGCTCATAGATTTAAATTAGAACATGTGTAAGTATTACAAATATGCCAAAAAATCGGTTTTGAAAAAAATAAAGGTAAATTCTGAAAAAAGATCGTACATTATGACTATAACGCTTGTATTTTTCACCTTTATATCGATTGTGATAAATAAAGACAAAGGTCACCCTAAGCTTGATCATCTCGATATAGACAAGCTCATTTGCGGATGATCAATAATGTTTTCTTTGAATTACATTAAAACATATGCAGTAAAATATAATGGGAGCTTTGCGTATATTAAATCAAGATGAAGCATGCGAAATCGAGTACGTGAAACACATTCAACAACAGATTCACCCAATAAAGTGGTGCATTTCCATTATTTATCGTTCCGCCTGTTAACAAACCCTTGACTGTTTTATGTTATTGAATGCATGAATACATTGACGTCAGAAACTCCGACATACCTGTTTTTTTGACGATAAAAGTAACAAATTTGAAGTATATTTTACAGTCAAATCATTAGTATCTAGTGTTAGCTTGGCTTAATAAAATATAAGTAGGTTGGCTATGGTATATTAACGGTATTACACGCAAATCGATAGAGAAAAAATTAATTGTGCACATTTCAAATCACATTATTTTAAGTATTATTAAGTATCGATTCGCGTGTAACACCGTTATATTGACAAACTAAAAAAATATTGACACGTGTTCCTATGTAATAGCATGGTAATATTCGTATTGCGCGGACTTGGATGTCGACCTTTTCCCATGATACATCACGATTACATCGCAAACCGCTGGCGGCGCCCTTATTGTGAATAGCGAGAATTGCATAACTTTCCGTGATGATATGCATGTCATCATTCAAATTTAGGTCAAACTTTCAAGTAAGGCTGGCAAAAGGAAACAACTAAAAGCTGGTCGTATTAAAGGTGACGTAATGTATATCATGGCTCAATTAAACACGTCCGATCACGATATACGGAAATTTATAATCACGAAAAGACAGACACAAACAAAACATAACAAATGTCTGCTTGAGATAATGAGGTAGTGGAGAGAGAAATAATAGTTATAGGTAGTATCTGATTTGACTGTTCGTCTAATGAGATATTGATTAATGCTTTTGTTCTCTACAAACTGAGAATGAATAGCTTTTCAGCAGTTCAACCGGATAGCGAGAACGGTGGTTATACTAATTTAATTGCATTACTCTCCGTAATAACGTGTATGCCATCATTAAAATTCAGGTAAAACTTTCAAATTCTGTATCAAAATCAAACAATTATTATGAGAAAGAATTTTTTAAACCAACCAAGATTTTATTTTTAACAAGTGCCTTTAAAGGATCTGGAATGAGCGTTTTGAGCGTTTCGACAGAATTTTTTGTGGGACATGAGAGCACATCAGACACATCGAATTGCATTCTGAATACGAAGAATGTCTTTCTGATATCAAATAATTTTCATTTTTTGAAATTCACGATATAATAGAAATCTTATGACAAATTTTTAAAATTTGATATTTTTCACATTTTTGATATACAACAGTCCTCGAAGTAAATTTTACAAATCTAATGATATATTCTTAAAGTGTATGTAGCTGGGAGGAAAAGCCGACGATCAATTGAAAATGTTGACCTTTCATATAGGGATTTTTTTTTCCCCAAAGACTAATTTTTTTGGTGTTTTGGGGGAAAAAATCCATATCTTCAATACTGAAGGTCAACATTTTCAATTGATCGTAGGCTTTTCATCCCACCTACATACGCTTTAAGTCTAAATCATCAGATTTAAAAGTTTACTTCGAGTACTGTTAAATATCAAAAATATCAATTTTTAATCATTTGCCATAAAATGTGTATTACATTGCGAATTTCAAAAATTCAAAATTATTTGATATCAGAAGGACATTCTTTGTATTCGGAATGCAATTCGATATGTCTGATGTGCTCTAATGTCCCACAATATATCATGTCCAAACGTTCATACCCCATCCCTTAAGTTTGCATTGCATTTTATCATCCCAACATCCCACCTCATCGCAGACGTACGTATTGTGAGATGCTGCTGATCGACAATGCCATTTGTCGATGTCATTATCAGGGACAATACTTTGGATTTACCTGGATGATGAATAGTATTACTTCTTTGAAATGTCTGATCCATATATTTCAACTTAAGATCACGATTTTTATCAAATCTGTTGATTACGTTACTTCTATTCAATATAGAGTGATGTGTTTTGACTTATGTTTCATATTTGCCTCGATTTTCTCTTCTATATTGGATATCAGGTTTCCTTATTAAGTTTTCAGAAGTCGTTCAACTGGAGCAAATACATTTCGTCGGCAGTGTGCTACACTATCGTAAGTGCAGTAGAATGTAATAGCTGCCTTTTGTAAAACACCTATTGTTTGCAGCACAATCCCCTAATCATGCTCATTGTAAAGTGTTGATGTTCTGTTTTACTTGCCTGATGGCCACTAAGCTAACCCCAAGATATCACCTTTACATGTAGTTGGGTGTTTTTCTAGTGTTATTGGTTAAAAATAAGTACATTTATTGAAATGTTGCAAATGGCAGCTATAGCATTCTATTGCACTTACGATAGTGTAGCACTCTGCCGACGATTTATTTTCGTATGTCAACGTTTTCTCTGAGATGAAATATAACCCGGAGTTGATGCACGGAGATACAATGCCATACAATATATATTGCAATGAGCATTTCTGCTTAAACCAGTTCTTGAGAAATTGATTTGCGATCGATGGTGACTTTGTGAATTTCAACCGAAATAGCCACATAAGTATCTACTAAATAATATTTTGCGCATTTGTTTTTTTGTTTTATTGATTACGAAAATATAGGTTTTTTAAAGATTTTTTGGCATTCTTAAAAATCCATCTACATGTCTGAAAAGGCACTTCATTAGTTTAGTTCATTAGTTTAAGTAAGTTGTGGTATCTTCATCGCGATTTCCCCTGTCAGAGGAATTCAATTTGTAGTTTACCTCTTAGAACTATTACTATGGACAAGTTCAGTGGCGTAGCCAAAGGGAACCAGAGATGAAAATGGGGACGTCAAAGACTATTGTCATTAAAATGACAAAAACAGGACCAAAACTATTGGGAGGGAAATTTGGCTTTGCCCATTCACACTAAAAGGAAATGAACGCTGGCTAAGCGGATGGACATATTATTGTTTGAATATTCATTAAACATAGGGTTGGCTTTTTAAGTCCGAAACGTCCAGCTAAGTCTAAAGACACGATTGCATAAACATTTAATACGGTTTGATTTATATCCCAAATATTTCCCAACGGATGTCAAGCATAATTTTTTTGAGTTCGATATTTTTCATATTGTATTTATTTTTCCATGGTTAATCTTCCATTTTGGTGTGATGCTTTAGGACTATAGATTATAACACAACGCAGTTGCATCGTTTCAAACCTCACTTAGTAAAATAAAGATTACCATCCCCAAAGTACCATCAAAGCAGTGTTTAAATTTGTATGGTACATCTGCTTGTGTCATTTGTAACCATTAGCCTAAAGGGACATACAAGCTTGGGGTAGTTTCCAGTTTTTGAACTGTGTTTTCATGGCATATCACTACCAAGACATAATCATTCTTGCATTGTATGTACATTCAGTTATAAAGAAAATCACCCTGGCAACACGACACAATATTGTACACAATATAAATAGAACCAAACTTTCTCACTTCTGAGTGGGGGGAAAACGGTCAACATTACTGCGCAATAATACTTGTCCTATACGCCAGCGCTAGGAAAGTAACGACTATAGACGTTGTTTATGTTGTCACTTGCCATTAATCTTTTACTTTTATCGTGTTTATACCTTTCTAGGGTCTATGCCTTGATTATACTATATTGATGGAATTGGCGACGCCGTGAACCTAAAGAAAAAACGGAGTTTTTATTGTAAAAATATAGGAAAATCGACGCTTATGTAATGAGATAAATTGCTAAATGTTTTTGTTCTCTACAAATTTAGAATTAATTAGCTTTTCAGCAATTCACCTGGACAATTATTCATAATAATGATAAAGTTTACAACAATAATCAATCGAGAAGCAAGATTGGCGAATATACTAATTTAATTGCACATGTTACCGTAACGATTGATTTGCATATCATCATTCGAATTTAGGTCAAATTTTCAGGTAAGGTTGGCAAAAGGAAACGACTAAAAGCTGGTCGTTTGAAAGGTGCTCCATATATTTCAACTTAAGATCACGATTTTTGTCAAAACTGTTGATTACGTTACTTTATGCATCCATCATGTCTATTGAATATAGAGTGATGTGTTTTGACTTATGTTTCATATTTGCCTCATTTTTCTCTTCTATATTGAATATCAGGTTTCCTTAGTAAGCTTTCAGAAGTCGCTTAACTGGAGCAAATACATTTAATTTTATATGTCAACGTTTTCTCTGATATGAAATAAAACCCTGAGACGATGCATGGAGATACAATGCGAGATTATATATTGCAATGAGTATTTTTTGCTTAAACCAGTGCTTGACAAATTGATTTGTTTTTGATTGTACAATACTTTATACGGTGAAAAGTGGCAACTTCGTGAATTTCATCCGAAGTATCTACAAAATAATACGCCAGACATTATATCAGTGCTTTCAGTTAAGATATATATCTTTCAGAGAGTATTTTGACAGGTAAGTGTAATACAGTCGTCTGCGCCGTTTTGGGCCCTAAAAGTAATTAATTAGTTTTTATTAGATAACTACGATGTCATATCTTCATTGAGATTTTCCCGGTCAGTGCACGAAAGTCGTATCAACCAAAGTGTGACGTCACAATTATTTGTTTTTTCATTGCATAGGTCTATTATTTGCAGTCAAGTTAGCCCAATCGTTAAGACGTTCGATTATGGTGCGAGAGGTTGCGGGTTCGCGGGACAAGGAACTTACTGCTAATTGTTTCGTTGTAACCCGTACGAAACTCGGGGAGCTGATCCTGGTTGCAAAGGTTATTTGTGGAATGTCTAGGGTGTGTGCTCTTGAAGCAGCAAAGTCCCTGATTTGTTCAAGTGTTAAATTGTTTATGGAATGATGTGGGCCGTAGTGGTCAGCGACAACCTGTAAAGTGTATTGACCTTTTTCCCTCTATCCCACAATGCACTATTCCAGGGGGGTATTACGTAGTTCATCAACCTCATAGATCGTGTGCATCCGATGGTCTGATTCCATATATGCGGATTATCGTAAAGGGCATCGATGTTACTAATTATGCAATTATTGAATACACGAGTGATGCAGTTACGATGCAGAACGTCTGTGTAAGTGATTCTGTTGACGTCTTATTTTCATCACCGAAAAAAAAAGTGAAACGGACGCCGACAAAATATCACTGCGTGTCCCGTCATTAGTTTTTCACCATTAGGTCTATAAAATGTATAGAAAGTTAGGTTTCAATAGCAGGAAACTTTTTTTGGCGACGACACCATGTCCATAAGGCATAGAAATGTTGTTTTTTGTCCCCGAAAGGTATTAGTGATCGCGCACCATTATCGTGATGATCGGGGATTCCTTTTTTGTGATGGAGGCACCAGCCGAAATGTCCGTATTCCAGAATGTAATGAACATAACTCTGTACTCTCCCGGGGAGATGATGTATTTTGCGACACTCATACCCCCCTGGAATAGTGCATGATGGGAAAGAGGGAAAAAGGTCTATTGAGGCTTGTGAATCAACGAATGACTATAAATCATTGCGCTTTATTATTATTATTATCATTATCTGTTGCAAGGTTCCTTTTATGCGCTAACCACCGCGTATACGCGCGTGATGTCAAGCATGTGCATAGGACCTTGTGAAGAATAATACGCGCTCGACGGGTAGCAGTACGCCTAATTTTTAAACAGAATTCTGCAAAAAAATAATAGGTATTGAATTCAATTTTTTGTTTGAGATATTTATCACTAGTAGGAACATTGCTATGGAAAGGTTCAGTGGCGTAGGTAGGGGGCAACCAGAGATGAAAATGCGGACGGCAAAGACTAAATTTTCATTAATTTTGAAAGCTGGATAAGCTGCTGGACAAATTGATCTATTCATTAAACATAGGACTGACCGTTTTAGTAAGTCCGAAACGTCCGGCTACATCTAAAGACACGCTTGCATAAACATACGATATAATACACACTTTGATTTATATCGCTAATATATCCAGTAACTTTTTTATGTCAGATTTGTTCATATTTTATTTATTTTGTCCATGGTAACTCTTCCATTTTGGTGTGACGCTTATAAGAATCATAGATAAGTACACAACGTAGTCACATTGTTTCACTTAGTAAAATCCCGAGTAAAATAAAGATTACTATCCCCCGGAGTATCATCAAGGCAGTGTTTAAATTTGTATGGTACATCTGCTTTTGTCAGTTGTAACCATTAGGGACGCACCATTAGATTCTCAGGGGGGCATGGGAGTTTGGGTCAGGCAGAATTTTTTTTGCCACCTTCGGCGGCGAAGTATTTATTTTTAAATTTTTTAAACATTAAATTTTAATGTATACCTTTATACAAAGTTGGGTGGGGGATTTTTTTTTACTCATCAGTGAAGCAATTTTTTTCGTCTCACTAGTGCACCCCTTAAAGGGACATACAAGCTCGAGGTCATTTCCAGGCAGACATTTTAACTGTGTGTTTTCATGGCATATCGTTAGTTTTCAAGGTCGTATTCACAAAAATACATTCAGGTGCTATAAAATTGGCTTTATTGCTTCCATTGACCTTTCCATATAGATACCGTGATCAATAAACATAAAGGGCATCCTAAACTTGATCTTCGTGACCTAGACAAGCTCATTTGCGAACGATCAATAATGTTTTATTTAACTTACATTAAAATATAATTATGTAGTGAAATTTCGAGCTTTGTGTATTTTGCGTCGGGATGAAGCATCATGCCAAATCGAGTACGTGAAAGAAATTAAACAAACGATTCGGCCAATAAAGTGTTGCTTTTCAATTATTTATCGTTCCACCTAGTTAAACTTTTGGCTGTTTTATACTATTTGATACACGAATTGACGTCAGAAACTCCAACATACCCGAATCTTTGACCTTAAAAGTAAGAAATTTAAAGTATATTTTACAATCAACTCATTATGACGGCTTTAGCGTTATAGCTTGGCTCAATAAAATATAAATAGGTTGGCTATAGTATGTTACCAAGACATGATCGTCCTTGTAATAAAAAATTTCACTCTGACAAGTCGGGAAATAAATAATAAAATATATAAATATTCAAAGCAAAACACCTCTGCTTAATGAGCTTTAATGCTGCTTCATAATGTGGCAAAAACATCACAATGACCACTCAGTGAATTGATATTCAGTTGAAACAATTGATGATTAGTTGTAATGAAGTTGATTACCCATTCAACAACTCCTCCTATACCTTTGTACCGGAGCCAACCGCTGTTAATCCGTGATGAATCCACACTTTTACTGTAGCGTATACGCGTACGCGAGCGAGACTACGCGTTACGCGAGAGCGCGTAAAATTCGTCATGCCTGGAACCTTTGTGCGTATGCAAGCTTACAAGTTGAATTCAGTATTTTTCAGGTAGCGGCTAAACTTTGCCGTTTTATTCTGTAGTTTTATTGCTGATATTAACAGAGAAATCATCGAAGTTTTTGTAAGACTTAGTGACAATGATTAACTGACATTTCCTCGTAAAATAATCGTGAATTATACGAGCTTTAGCTTCTTTTCGTTGTTGAAAGGGATTCAATCATGTTTCATCGTTGTTCATCACCGTTTAACAACTCGCGTCCGGCGCGTCTGCGTGGTTTACTTCGCTCGGGCAGCTCGCGAAGTAAACCACGCAGACGACGCGGACGCATCGTTGTTAAACGGTGATGAACAACGGTGAAATCCCTAATTGTCCTACAAAGGGAGGAGGTAAAGATGGCAGGATGTTGTTCTCCCTCAATTGTTTTTGATACAATGAGCTAAATGACACCACCAAATGACTTGGCATAATCGTTGTCCCACCTTTTACGCTCATATGTTTTTAATGAGAAATAAAACTGACCCACAATCCAAAGTTCACTGTATTCGAAAAGACGTGCACTCTTAACTTGGTTTTTGGTTGAACCTAAATTTGTCTAAAATAAGGGAGGTGTAATATATCCCAATATATTTTTCACTTTAACAACCGAATAAGTCGGGGCAATGGTTTCACCTTGTCTGTGGTAAGATACACTATCAAACTTCAAGGTGAGTTCCAGCTGTATTCAATAAAAAACACGATTTGCGAAGACCCGCTTAGATTGTGACGTAATATTGACGTTATGGAGAATATGGGGTCCTATTTTGGTATCACTTGTCAGTGAACATATATGTATTTCTTTTACTACATAGGACGGAAGTATCCTAAGGGGCTTTGTACCCCTTAATAAAGCGTACCAGTTCACAGGAGTAACTGGTTGAAATATGGAATTGAAGCGTCACGGTCAAGTAATACCAAGACCGCAACACTCCGATTGGCAGATAGGATGCTTGTTTGTCTGGGGGACAACATGAACAGCCCATAGATTTGAGTCCTCGCGCTGTCATATTTTGTACTACTATTGACCTATTCTTCTTCAACGAATCCGGATTCTAGCCAATAAGAAGTTGTCTCTGTGCGGCCATTTTGTGTCAGTCTCCCCCGCGGCTGACTTGATTTGGAATATTAATGAAACGAATCAAACAAATGGATTGGTTTTACGGGCATTAACTACAAATTGTATTATCTCATTATACTAGTATCTCTGTTAATACGTCATGATGAGTAAAGTTGATCAGCTTGCATCCTTGTTTTGGAGCAGGAAAATTGACCATTGATTGAATTTCATTTCCTGTTTTGTCACTTCAAATTAACGTAATAATTCAGTACATCTATATGTGTCCAACAATAAAGACTTTCTACGTATTTCAATTCCTTTTATAATAAATCATTCCCCTAGATCATTCAACAAAACAACTGACCGCCCTATCATGTATACGTTGGCATAAGAAAATAACAAACTATGATTTATAATCGTGAAGAATTTTAAATGACGGATGACCGCTAATTTAATACTACTTCCTTCTCACGATTGATTACTACACATCCAGGCATGCCTGCGTTATGCTATATCGACAAATTAGCCAAATAAATGTATCGATTCTTGTTATGCAACGGCAGTGACGTAGCAAGAGCCGCTGGGTGCCCATGAACAAGGAACAGTGGTGGGCCCTTTTAACGTCTATAATCTCCTTAGTTTAGTCCTATCTCGAACCCATATACAGTAAGCCAAATAACTAAGGTACCAGTTGTGTTCAGCCCTGTATATCCTAAATAAATACAACATTAAAACACGTAGCCAATACCTGTTTGCTTTAGCTCTGATTTAAGACATTTGTTGAAATTGGGTACTAATACTAAATGAAGAAACGAAATCAAAAGTTGCACTTTTGTATTCTAATCAATGAAAGCACGACACTAGTGTTAACGTGCTAATCAATGTAAAGTGTTCTTGTTCGCGAACGCTTTGTGTACAAATAAATACGGCATGCAATGGAGCAAATTGCAGGTTTTAAATTGGCATCGAATTCTTTATTTGGATTTTGGATCGTCGTGTTTTTATTTCTAGAACAATTTCAACTAATAATGTCATTTAAGAATTCGAGCTAAAAGATGCAGCTATTGGCTGCTTGTTCCAATTATGACACATTTGTCTTTGTTTAAGATCTAATTCTGCACATTATGACACCACATTGAATCCAATGTGACTTCAAGAAGCAAAGTTACAAGCATTTGATTAGACGAAGGTCCAGTTTTAAAAGTGACAAACTGGCCTATTCAAAACTCCACAGACTAGACATCTTGGTTTGAGAGTGGTGAATGGCTAATTTATGCGTTTGGCTTTAATTAAGAACAAAAGGACCAAAAGAAAACTGAAACAAAAGAACTGACAAATAAAATGAAAGTTATGAAAAGTACAGAGGAGCAAAAACTGAAATAAAAACTGCTTTAAATAACGCTTCATTGAAGAAGCTGTGTTGTCTCTTTGTTTCGCTTGTTGGAATCTTTTTGCGCCTTGTATAGGCCAGTTTGTCACTTTTAAAACTGTACCTTCGTCTATTCAATTGAATATATAAGTACAAAAGCCACCTAAGTCCATACTTTGGCCAAATTGAGTTAAGCATGGGAAATTGTTGCTATACATAGGCTTGTCATATGCATGAAAGAACAACTCAAATTCATTCTCTGTGTCTATTGGGCATGTGAAAAATAGCATGTATGAAAGAATCACCCAATTCCATGATTTGAGTCTTGTAACACATTGATTGAAATACAGTATGTATAAAAGTCCACTTGTAACACATTCATTGCTAGAGAATGACTTTTGAACAAAAAATGGGTTTAATAAAGGAAAGTGTGTGGTTTATATTACATGGCAGAATGCTTATCAACATTATACATACCTGTGTGCTTTATTTTGTATTATCTTACTAGTGGTAATCTCATTCTAACATTGTTGTCTTTGTATATGATTCAAAAAAAGTCCAAAATTTAAAATGAACCCCACGAAGTCCCTGAAATGCTAATCGTCATACCTAATACAGGTTAATCCACTCATTTGCACGTAAAACTTACCATATTGACCAGGTAAATCTAACTGAAGGAATTAAAATGATACACGGGTTTTTCTCTCAAAATAACTTCGCATGGACTTAGGTGGCTTTTGTATTCATGTATTCAATTGCTTGTAACTTTACTTCTTGAGGTCACATTGGATCCAATGTGGTGTCATAATGTGCAGGATTAGATAGTGCATCTATCAAAAAAACAAATTTACCCCAATATTGTTCAGTTTTGAAATTATGATCATTTTTCCAAATGTAAGGATATTTTATTGGTGCAGTATATAATAGAATACATGTTGATAATGGTAGCGTCCTGTGTTATGTATTTGGAATTAGCTTCTTTTTTTCTCTTAAATAATTCATTTTTGCTGTGAGTCAGAACTTTATAGAATTATTGAACAATATAAAATCCACCACTAATTGAGATAACCCAATGAAAATATATTAAATGCCAATGCAGTGCATAACTAAACTAACTGTATAACATTTAATATCATCAACAATGTTGTTTTTACCACCGGGTAATAATGAGTTCGTATCAGATCTTATATACACATACACCAATACACAACTGACAACCTTGTGTTAGTTGGAAATTAGCAACAAGTCTAGACTGTAAATACATATAACCACAATGCCTAACTTACTGCCTGTATATACTTAAGGGGGTACTACACCCCTGCCCAATTTTGTGCCTATTTTTGCATTTTTCTCAAAAATTATAGCGCATTGAGGACAAGTAAGATATGTATATTATAGGGGCAAGGACTACAACTACTGCACTGGACATTTTATTTCAGCACAGACAAAAGTTTTGTAGTTACAGTCAAAAATGAGGGGAAACCAATATTTGATCATTCTATTACCCCCACGACCCATTATTCAAAATCGCGCACTGTGATTTGTTGAAAGGCGTCACGTGACAGACCATTAATTAGCGATAAAGTGTCAAGGGCAACGAACTTTATGTTCTTCTATCATCACAGCGCACCGCAAAGCGCACAGCACACCTGCTTATGTAGGGGAGAATGGAATGCCAGGGGTGTGTTATTGTATGTGCATACCTGCTTATAGGGGAGAATGGAATGTTAGGTTGTGTTATTGTAATGTGCATACGCTTTGGATACGCGTAGGCGCTCCACCTTGAGGTAAACAGCTTGAAAAAAAAAAAAAAAAAATGTGATATTTTCTCTTTAAATCGCACTATTTTGTGGTAATAGAATAGAAATAAAGGGTGCAGCATTATCCTTTACACGAAAATAATGTTTCCTCGGCAGTAAAACGTTTAAATAATGGGTTCGGCTGCGCCTCACCCATTATTTACGTTTTTACTGCCTCGGACATATTATTTTCGTGTAAAGGATCATGCATTACCCTTTATTTCTTAAATAAATCAATAACTACTTGCTTTGAGTTGCTGAATTTCCAGTGCAGTAGTTGTAGTCCTTGCCCCTATAATATACATATCTTACCTGTCACCAATGTGCTATAATTTTTGACAAAAATGCAAAAATAGGCACACAATTGGCCAGGGGTGTAGTACCCCCTTAATAACATTCAATATCACCAACAATGTTGTTTTTGACAGTGGCCAATAATGAGTTTGTATTTATAGCATTTTTATATCAAATAAAATTTAATTGAAATGACGCAACCTAGTCTATAAATACATATATCCAGTGCGTAACTAACTGCCTGTACATACTTTATAACATAGTATCACCAACAATGTTGTTTTGCCAGTGGCCAATAATGAGTTTTCAATATAATAGCACACCTGCTCGACGTGTCTTGAAGCCAATATTGTAGACTAGCTGCATATTTCTTGAATCAATTCTCATAAGTATATGTTTCTAAGTCAAATCAATTTTTAATTAATATTCAGGTTTACCTACCATTCTTATATCATTGATACATTCAACTACATTGATGATTAATCAAAAGGAAATTAAGTCTTATGTTTAGCGTCTATGTAGCAACCGTCGACATTTTATATGAGAGACTGTTTTGATTTTGATTTTGATTTTGATTTTGATTTTATGCCAGATACTTCAGATGCAGGGTGGGTGACAAACGTGTCGGCATCACATAGTCCTGTGCAGGCGCAGCAAGCTAACACATTTATTTACCTGTACACGACTTTATAGAAAAATAAATGCAGTACACACCCTTAGGCGGCGGAAGTGGGGTTCTGGGTGGGGTATGGTGGCCGCGGGACACGTCCCTCTCCCCCTATTTTTGTAACGGGTTATGTCCCCCTTAAGGGACACGTCCCTCTCCCCTATTTTTGTAAGGGGTGACGTTCCCCCTTATAATCATAACAGAAAGAAAAATACGCGATAATAGCCCTGTGTCTTTTTAGTACGGAAAATAGTACCCCAAAATAGCAAAACACACCTCATTTGGGCTTAAATGGACCGATTGTTTTGGAAAAAACGTCCCAGTAAAACAGGAACAAAATATTAAAGCTACCCCAACCCCTAAATTGTAATGCTTGCACCTCCACTGGGCACACCGGTTAATTGTACTCGATGGCGACGACGACGGCACAGATCATATGGTTATCATTTTGGCAGTTCCTGACAAGTGATTCGTCGGTGTGTTACAATCATGTTATGATGTTACACATAAGCTGGGCTAAAATAATTTTTCACAAGGTCATATCTTAAAACCATGTCCATAAAAATGAACCAAAATTACACACAGGATTACTTCAATACTCTATCCTAAACACATGTCAATAACCAAGCAGTTGTCCAACGGACACAACAACAAAAAGCACTGGCACGGAACAGCTTTCTGGACCACATTCACATGCGAATAATTGGCACCCAGCAAAAGAGATCTGTGAGAAGGCGAACAAGAATCTTACACAGGTGATAATTTCCAAAGAGTAAGTGGAATAGTGTGGAACGGGATAGCTTCTGCTTTTCACACTTTCTTCAAGAAAAGGTCTTGTTCCATACTATTCCACTTACTCACATATTTCTTGTGTTGGGTGCCAGTTATTGAGCTGTGAATGGGATCGAGGAAACTGTTCCATATCAGTGCATTTTGATGTTGTGTCAGTTAGACAACTGTTTGGTTATAGACGATTGTTTAGAGTTATCCTGTGTGCAATTTTGGTTAATTTTTATGTTCAGCATTTTAAGAAATGACCTTCTGAAAAATTATAAGTTTCTTTTTGAGCCAAGTTATAAGTCCAGGATCACTGAATCACCATTTAATAACTGCCATGCGCCAAGATGTATTTTGATCCCTGTTCGCTAGAGGCAGAGGAATCAATATTCGGCATTTTGCCAAAAACAGAGCGATATAAAACAAAGCATAAAAACCAGAATCAAATGACATCCAGAACCAAGCTACAGTTCATAAAATGTCACATTTCTTCAACATAGTTCCTCCATAAATTTATAATTGTGGCCACTTTTTATATACTACTGACATCAAACAAAATAATGGAAATACTTTATCTGTGAAAACAAAATAGAAAATTAGTCTATTATTATGTTTCGCACTATTTTAGTCTATTACACAAACAACTGTTAATTAATTCATAATTACTAGGATTGTAGGAATGAAAGCCGCCGATCGAAAGGCTTAAAATTATATCACGATACACTGGGCAGTGTCCATAACACATTTTATCCGCGATTTAGATATAATCAGGGATATTAGGAGAAGATGGTCTTGATGAAAAGTTTAATGTATGTGATTGACCTAATGGGATTCGCTTTGGACTTCCGTGTATGTTATAGCTTTTAATGCACGTTCTGCCGCCGTTGAAGGCTATTATCAGAGTAAAACATTTAGCAATACGCATTGCAAGATGTTTTAAATGTCCGTGTTAAACACTCAGTTCACCCTCAGTACACTATCCTACACTAGCACAACACCCTAGAACGGGCACGTAGTGAATTGTTTAAACAAAACGAACTGATTCACTTATACCTTTTCCACGTTCTGTAAAATGTCACTTAAACCATGTTTGAAAACAAAACCCCATAACTACGCATAAACGCAGAGACACACCCCCACCTCACTAATCCCTTTAACTTACATAGCCCCACACACTTACACACCCCTTCCCTACATATATTATTTACACAGATCAACTGCCCATAACTCAACTAGATCATCGCTTATCAACCTGCTACGGGAATCGCTAATTGGGTGAAACCATTTTTCGAATTGACATGTGTTATATATACATTGTAACTACCATATAGCTTGCCCTTTAAAACTTGAATGGTCAGCATTTTGTCAGCAAGTTGTACGCGTATTTCAGTTTTGATTTTTCACTCTAAATATTTCCAGAGATCCATATCCATATATTAGATTCCGATGAGAACTAGAAAACCGATTTTACCAATCTAATGAAGGACACATTACAAAAGTCATGCTTGTTTAAAAAAAAAAGGAAACCTGCAAGCATACAGATTAAGAGGAGAAAAATATTCATTTAATGATCTTAAAATACTCAAGGCCACTTAAAGCATTTTGCTTAAACTATTTGCAATGTGAAATGTGCAACTATACTAATTTAGAATACGTATCACGACTCAGAGCTAATGTATATAAATGAAGACGATATCATTAGTTGAGTTAAGTTGTTTTTCTCTCTTTTTTCAATAATGGTCTAGAATTGAACCGTAACAGTTACTTTGAACTACATCCGTAAAATGATACTACTAAAACAAACACAGACCGTTGATAATCTCTATAATTAGAAGGAGACATAAACGTGACAGGCATTTACGGGAGAGGATTCAAGATAGACATTTAATGAGGAGGTATAATTATACTACATTATGTAGAATGCTCCAGGGAGTCATTAAAATGTCGGTAATGATCATGTCAAAAAACAATAAACAATGTTTTACGACTGATTCCTAAAATTAACTACCGAAATAAATTAGTTTTTGAATGTCATCATTAGGAAAATCCAAACCAATATTATTTTAAAATTAATGTAGAATGTATCGACTCTTCTTTATTACACCCTACATTAGCTCAATTAAGGAACACTTTTCTGCTGTATTATATTAATTATATGTATGACTTAGAACTTACTAGTGAAGTACATGGCTGAGTGTAAAACATCGGAAGGGACATTTTTGGCAAATTTTGGAAATTGATTATGAATTTTGACAACTTATTTGAAAACTCACAATTTAAAATTCCTGTCATGTGCTACAAAATAAATAAATAAATTTTAATCAAAAAACGATGTCTTATTTTAATCAAAATCCACCAAGACATCGTAGGTGCATTTTTTTGATAACAAGGAAATCGTAAGTGTCAATTACGATGGTCTTGCACTGAACACTTGTGTTGAGTGCAGGATCATTGATCGTAAGAGCTACTTACGATGGTCTATACACTCAATAATAAGTTTAAAAAAATAAAAATCTAAATTGCATTTACGACATCTAAATTCAATATTATCTCTTTTGTTTCTTAACAAGAACTTTAATTACAGCAATAAAATAAATATAGAAATAAACTTGCCGAATATTCCGATAAATCCAATCAATCTTTGGTAATTACAAGGTTTTGTAAAACAGAAAAATGCTGCTCTTGCAAAACCATGTAATATACACCTACCATGGTCTTGCATTCTGTTAGCAATTTGTTGGGTGTTTTTTTTCGACTGAAAGTAGCCGACAAGGCAATCACTTGTGGGTGGTGAATCAACTTTAAGTTTTGAAAACATACAAGATCTTAGTATTAAACGTCGATGCCTTTGATACTTTTTAGAAAACACGTCAAAGTTAAGAAGAAAAATTCAGAAAAAACACGTTTTTCGCATCTCCTTTTCTAAGGTGTTCATGTTGACTTGTCGAAACGAGGACACGCATATGACACATGCAACGGGGGACCTTCCTCGGTTCAAGGAGGTCTGCAAACGACCACAATTGCATGTCTAATGTATCTGTGAGATGCGCCGTACATTTATAGATATACCGTCCGCACTTGCTAGGTAAAATGTATCTTATGCACATACATAGATTAAAGCCAAGAATTTTCTGCTTTACAAATGCTAAATTCCGCTTTTCTCCGCTTTGTAATTTTAGCACATTTCGGACATAATAAACTTTCACAAGAATCTTGTGACGATCATTGCGATTTGCAAAGTTGGGATGGGTGATTGGGTATCATGGCTGCAATGGGAGGTAGGACATGCGTTGTACGGTAAATCTGTGACGGATTTTACTTTATTTTGATGAATTTTGAAGACCCATTTCATTTTTTTTTTCATTTTTCTAGGTCATTTTGCTTATATTTTTATTTTTTTTCTCAGAAATGCGTTTTCCGCTTTACCGCCGAATTCCGCGATTTTCGCGGAATTTCCGCAACGCACAAAATTCTTGGCTTTAACATAGATACACAAAATGGCGGAAAACGTACTCGGATGCGGATTCAGACGTCTGCGTTTGCATAGTACTAAATTTTGTCCACCTTTGGAGGCAAACACCAGTATAGGGAGCTATAAGGGGCGTGTGTATTACATCAAAATCCTATTTTCATTTGCAATACTTGTCAAGATACTTCGCACGTACACATACACTTAAGTATATTATTTACATAGATCAACTACCCATAACTCAACTAGATTAACGTTTGTCGATCTGTTGCAGGAATCGTTAATTGGGTGAGACCGTTTTTCAAACTGACATGTTTTATGGTTGAGAAGAAACTTTAAGGCTAACACACAACTCTGACACGAATCTCTATTTGCTCTTGTATCCTTAACATTCAGCATTTTGTAAAAGAAATGACGTGCGTTTTAATGCAATAACGTTTTCTTTCTACACAATTTTGATTTGTAATTTAATATTTCCTTTAAATATTCTTCAAACCAATATCATTCCACAGCTAACCTTTATTGAGCCACAAACGACATTTAATTCGATTTTCTTAGTTTTTACCAATCTAATGAAGGACATATAACGAATGTTTCGTTTGTTTAAAGTTTAAGCAGAGTAAAACGTGGAAATGGTTCACGTCATTTATAAGAATACTCAAAAGCCGGCCGCCTTGAAACCTTTGGCTTGAACTCATTAGAATGTTACATGTGCAGCTCATTTAGAATAAACACGATTCACAACTAAGCTAAACGAAAGACGGTATCATAATATGGCTAGCTAAGAAACCAAGTCACCCATGTAAATGACAGTTTAGAATTGAACCGTAACAGTTACCGCGAAATACATCCGCAAAATGATACTACTAAAACAAACACGGGCCGTTGGTAATCTCTATAATTAGAAGGAGACATAAACGAGACAGACATTTACGGGTATGGATTCGAGATACACATTTAATGAGAAGGTATAGATGTACTGCAATATGGTGGATATTCCAGGAAGTCGTTAGTTGTCAGTAGTCAGTATGTGAACAAACAATAAAAGATGTTTTTTACGACTTATCGCTAGACAATGATTAACAACCCAAATGCATTATTCTTGAATAATATCAGAAGGCAAAGCTAAAAAATTCAGATCAACATCTAGAAAATGCAGGATGGTTCAAATTTCATTTCTTAAAACATACATTTACCCAATGAAGGTAGATTCTTCTGTTTGGTTAAGAGTCCTATCCCTGACGTTATGTGAACTTATCAATGAAATAAGTTGCTTCTTCTTCGGATGAAATCAGCCAGCAAAGCAATCGTCTGTGGTTAGCTACTCATTATTAAGCTTAGTACGATGCAAGCATTGGGTCAATGCTATTTTTACACGTTTTTATACCTTTCCCAAAATACACGTCAAAATTAAAAAGAAAAGAAAAAAACAGCCTATATATGACATTTATAGGGCAGATGAATTCTTTGTTATTCGTAACATACACGGTTCATTCGAAATTCAGATTTTCCTGTTTGTGTATTTTATTTTTCATTTAAACGTGTTTTAATAACTCACTCAATTATTGCTGCGTACGTGTAACATCTAACGCGCATGTCATATTCAACACACTCGCAGTAACTGCTGTATTTTTTATTCTCTTGCAGTTGATGATGCACCACTGGAATTGCAGGACATTGTACCAAAGAACTGGATAACAAACAAACATCATGAATTCTACCGCAGGATATCCATATACCACTGCGGAAAATATCAACGAGTACAATGCTACTATATATAGCTTCCTGTTTTACACAAAAATGGACGAGTTGGTGATTACGGTTCTCTTACCAATCATTTTTGTAATTGGGGTTCTCGGAAACTGTGCGGTAGTGATAGTTTTCTACCGTGTAAAGACAATGAGAACCGTAACAAATTGTTACTTGATAGCACTCTCAATAGCTGATTTTACATTTCTCATCAGTGCAATTCCTATGTTTTGGGTGTCTTATCTTAATAGTCCAGTACCAGATGACATTGCAGATGTTTCGATAATATACTGTAAGTTATCTCTCTACACATCTGATGTTAGTTTCATCGTGTCTTGTCTGTTGATACTAATGGTCACGGTGGAAAGATACCTTGCCATCAATTGGTCGCTACAGTCGAAACGTCTGAGTACTAAAAAACGCGCAATTGTGCATTGCTGGGCAGTATGGATAATAGTTATAATATATAAAATTCCAGATTTATTTTTTGTGACACTCTCTCGAGTACCTTTGGATCGCGAATTCGTTGACGTACCAACTGACTTTCCACTGCAAGTTTCATTTTGTATGTATTGTAACTTAGGGAATGAAACGGAAGAATGTACAAATTTCAGAAAGGCCTTGATTTTGGAAGGAATTTTACCGCTACTGGAAATTGTACCCATTACGATCTTATACACGATGGTTATAATCAAATTGAAAAGGCACTGCAATTTTACTTTACCACGTCAACTCACAAATGGACATAGCAGCAGGATTTGTCTGCGGCGTGAAACACAAGTAACACGGTTATTAATGGTAACCGTATTCGTATTCGTCATTTGCGTAACTCCCTTCCAAATGCTTCACATCATTCCTGAAGATTTACTTCAAGTAATAAATGACAAGCTTCCTCACGCCAGGAATATCGCTAAGATTTTGCTCTACATCAATTCCGCCATTAATCCTATATTATACAATCTTGTGTGTGGTAATTTCCGTCAAGCGTTCAAGAAGGTCTTTACTGGATTTTGTCTTATGCCGTATCAATGTACGCATCAGTTCAAGAGTAGTACACGAGAGATCCACTTAGAACTTAAGTCTTAAAGCCACATTCAGATATTTTTATTGTACAAACTTGTTTTCCTAACTGCACCACAAATTGATCAATAAGCACATAGTACCGTTTGATAATAGTAAGTCATTATTTTTTATGAAATAGATCAAGAAAAAATCTGAAGATATTTTGGCCTATCATAGCAAAGTCTACTATCGTACGTATGTTGACAATGGTTCCTGGTCCCGAGAAACATACCTGCCACGATCTGATACATGTTTCTCTTTATACGTTTACTGCATTAGTAGTTAACGTGTAAAACACCTGACAAGTAGGAAAAGTGTGGTTCGGCAGTAACGGATCTCTGAATGTTGCTTTAAGAACTGTTCCACTCTTTGACTTCACGGTAAAATGCATGCAGATTCCTCAATATTCACAGAGTGTATGTAAGGCAAAATAATGTTTTGTAATTAAGTTACATTCCAAGCAAATAGCTATTTTTGTGGTAATAAAAATAAGTGCAGCAAAATTTGCGTTATTTTTGATCGTGGAATAGCCATATTACCATGCTTACGTTGCTGGGTGTGTTTTGAGGAATATATAATCTGGGACAGAACTAAAAATGACTAGTTTGCGTTTGACATCATGTCAGCCAGGCTAAAAATGTCGTACTGCGCAGGTCACCAACCAATCACGCCGCGCCTTTGCCCTGGAGAGTTTTATTCGCAAATCTCGCGAAAACGCGCAATAGAATAGATTTGTTCTCAAGTATTTAAATGGTGCAATAAGCATCCATATTTGTGTAAATCTGTAAAACTGAGCAATCTCTGGGATTTTGTAAATACCATATTTTTTAAAGGTAAATTAATGACTATTCTTCTAACTATATTGTGTATAAATGTAAATGATTATACGGTATTGTATTTCGTAAAATATGTTTGTATAAAGTTCAAAACACGAACTGCTGAAATATAAGCTTCAGTATTTTTCACATTTAGATATTTTTACAATATTAGACTTTCTATGGTTTCGTAAAACTGACAATAGTTATCTTTTTCACTATGGGAAAAAATACATTTTAATATAACGGTGTTACATCGTTGCAAATTTCAGGACTCTTTGTCATTCGTATGAAACAAATATCTATAGAAAATTTCAGAGGTGCCTGAAGTTCTCAGGTTGTGAATGTAAATCGGCATGTATGAAAATATTATATGCAAGCCTCTTTAATAAAACTTACTAGAGATACCTCTGGTAATTGTTATTCTTGTATAGTCCTCAAGACAATTCTGAAAAAAAAAGGTAGTTCTCTTTTTGCTATCAACATACATGTTATTTCATATTGCAGAGTAACGCTTAATCACTTGCGAAAACAATTCTTTAAATCCCTCATTTAACATACATTATACAGTTGATTCTTTAACTTGCCATATTGCTCAGTATGCATCCTCACTCAGTCTTAGTTGAGTGCATCTTCTCGAGATTTAGATTACCTTTAATAATGTTATTTCATTTTAACTTGGGCTAATAAGAATCAACATAGATTTTATTTGCTGTAACCCAAGAACTACTGAGCAATATTTTCAGTGTAGCACGGACTACGAAGGGGGGTGCACCTCAACCCAATTTTCAATTACAAACGTCATATCGCTATATATGCTACTAATATATAACTAAATTAACTATGGGTCTACTCTGTCCGGTGATACCAAAGTAAGTACAAACATTCCCGACATAATGTCGATATGACGTCATAATGTGAGCCCCCTTGCCACATCAGGAAATTCTGGCTATGTTCAACAGTATAGACAAAACATCCGGTTTTCACCGAATTTTCTCCTAAATATAAACAAACAAGAAAAAGTCAATTATACCTTGAAATAATTTTATTACAGGGAAATGACAATCCTACTACTGTAGAATCCTATGGTGGGTCTCACCCCACCTCACCTGTGGTCATATTTGATGGTCGGTCTTACCCTCGGGTACGGTGCGGGGGAAAAGCATTATCACTCAAATGAGCGCAAAGGACGGATGTACGATTAGCTTAAGTCGTTTGTGCGTAAGTCGTTTGGGCGAAAAAAGACAATATCTCTTGTAATAATTTTACAAGAGGGAAATAACAATCTTAGATTTTACTGTAGAATCCTATGGTGGGCCCACAATCCTCCCCCATACACACACACACCTATCTATGGTAATATTTGATGGTCGGTCTTACCCTCGGGTAAGGTAATTGGGTCAAAGTTTTATCACTAAAATGAGCATAAAAGAATGATCTACTATTAGCTTAAGTCGTTTGGACTTAAGATTTGGGTTAAGTAATTTATAAGATATATATTAATAGATATTAATATATAAATTGCGTCTTCAATAAAGCAGATTAATACCAGAAAATTAGAGAAAGAAGTTCCGAAGGCACCCAGTAAACACAAAAAGTGTTTTTAAAACGTTTAAAACAGTTTATATTTTGGGTTTTGGTTAAAATCTGGAAAAAAAGGTTTTTTACTGTACAAATGAATACCGACCCTAATTTTGAAAATTCCAGAAAAAGGTGTTTGGGACACCCTGATTCCTTTTTTACAACGTTTTGTGTTTGCTGGGCAACTTATTCAGTTAAGTGTTAAAAGTGCAGGAGTCTATAAGACGCATTGTGCCCCCAGCCTGTGGATATACGTCCACATATTTCTTGTTATAAATCGAAGTATAAGATGTCATGAATACATATAGAATTTTGCTTTTATACCAGCAACAAGCTTTTACTCCACATTGTAGCAATACAATGCATTAAAGAGCTAAGAGTGCCAACAAATCGATCAGACGCTTTTATCCAGAGCCCCTTAGGTGGTCTTAAATCAGATTTCAGTGCTTTACTTACTTTAAATAAAAGACAGCATGTCATAGATACACTTCATATTCGTTTGAGTGGTATTTAAAACTCGACACAAGAGAAGTGTGTTTCATTTAGTCACTACCTTCTATAGAGAGTTCCCGTGTTTTGGGTTACCCGCCATCTTGGAGGGAAACCTAAACTCCGTTTACAATTTTCAGAATACCAACACTCGCGCAATAATTAGCAAATGTTATTTTGTAGAATGTAGCACCAATAGGGTCATTGACCAAATCAAAGGAATGAGGAATACGGCGGTGCGAATCACGTTATAAACCATATTGTAGTCCGTTCCGCTTGAAAACACGGGAACTCTATGCATAGTCGCGCGCTAAATGTCGATCAATACATGTTGAAATCAGCACAATTCAGAGATACAGCTTTTTGCTATGAAATTAATTTTCTCGGTCAAATATAAAGCAATATGTTTTACCTTCAAAATTGTCAATTACAGACATTTTGCTTGAATATACATATTTTTTAATCCTGGTGTTTGAATTAGGCATGAAATTGTGTCTTTTAGTGTAAGATTTTTTATTTTATAAGTTGAAGCCTATCAAAATCAAAAACCTTACACTAAATGACTAAATTTCACGCCTAAGTTTAATACTAGGATTTGGAAAAAATATAGTATCAAGCATTATAGTTTTTCGCAACATTTACTGAAGAAGTTAAAATTATTGCTTTTCATTTGACCGACAAAAAATTATTTTACATTGAAAAGGTGTAGCTCAAAATTTAGCTCATTTCGACACCAAATTCGATCGTTTGTATTGCCTCATTAAATGACTGAGTGGGCCTTGTACAACAATAGCCATTGGTTGAGTTCTGAATTTAATCAGAATAAAGAGCAATAAAGAATTGCAGAGTTTGTTTAGTATATTTTAGATGAAGCAAACAAGAATACCAAAGAATTGACAGAATGCTTAAAATGTTAACAAACTATCCCTAAATCAGTTTAGATATCAAATTATCTGTCACTCCACACGTTTTTATTAATGATTGAAATATGCCCAAAGCATAAGCATTATATTACAGCTACAAAGTTTTTAAACTGGGATCTATTGTGCACTTTGTACTACAAGCATATGGGTTTCAGCAAATAACTTGCAACATACAAAGTGTAATGTTTTTGAAATATAAAGCCATTTTGTATTTGAACCCTGGTGACCAAAATTGGAGTAGGTTTTTTTTAGGTACAGCCAACAATTTGACATTTTACGTGAAAACTTTTTTTGTTGCAGCTCCATGAAGATAGGTTGTTGACAACACAAACTATACAATTGTAAATCCTTGCTATAATGTATATCTGTCAACCAGATTGGAGCAATTTTACCCCAAATAAACGGTTCCAAAAAGTAAGCCCCCCCAAGACATTTTAGTATAATCCAAAAACGACCTCTAGCGGTCACCATGGCTCTGCATTTTAAGTTAAACTCTGGACATTGTATTTCATGCTTTTATCACAGAGTGTGCAATGCTTCAAGTTATCAGCTCTATGCGCTGTATTATGTTAATAATGTTAATATCCAAAACAACCTATTCTGTATACATATGCAGTGGACCTAATGCAAAAACTAATTTACAGCGGCGCGCGGCTCAGATAATCTAATCATGTTCAAAGATCAAAATTACTTTCATCGGTGTGATTTACCTAATGTTTGGATGAACTTTTACACTTTCACACTAACCGGTTCAATATAACGTCATACCGTTAATAAATACATACCTTGCGTTGGCTAAAGTAATGCGTTTGCGGATAGGTTTTCAGACTTTCAAAGCAGACAGGTGCAAGCTTTCTCTCTTATACTTGGTGAGAATTTCGGAAGTGTTTCAAGCCGAGTTGGCAGATTTAGGTTTCAAGGTCTTAATAAGAAGTAAAAAGATATCACAAGATAACATTGGATCACGGGTATTGGATACTCTGGTACCAGTGGTACCAGGATGCAATATATATGATTCATGTTGCCATATGTTGGCCTACTTAGGATAACCACAGGATATAATCTGTGAGATCAACATTATTTCCCTTATCCCGCAATGCAATCATTAATAGTAAGGAATATGTGCAGACACATATTAAAATGTTTTTTTTTAAATATATGTTTTGTAGGAATGTAAACAAATAAACAAAGTGAATAAAATGGACATAGAACTACGTGATCTGTACATAAAAGTTTTTACAAACAAGCTGTGTTAGTGTTTTTCTACATGATGTTTGTGTCTTTTACAAATATCATTTAATTGTGCATTTTATAATCAAAAATTTCTGTTTTTACAAGCGATTTATGTAAAATTTATTTTTTCTCTGTGGATAATGTGAATCACATTTAATTGGACTATTTAACGCACATTAACGCACGTACTGCGATAACATAACTGCGATTTGACGTGATTATCATTTAAGGCAATTACTACTTTTCATCACATCCCTTCAAAGAACATCTCTTATTCCTATGCTCACGCTGATTAAACTTTTGATATCGAATTTGGTATCAACCTTCAAAGGAAAGTGTATAGAAAATTATTATATAAATTATTTTGCCATAAACTCATCACACTCTGATTAAATGGGGATGGATATAGTGGCGACTTTTTAATTTGGCTGTGTTTATATCGTACTTTCATATTTGTATGGTATCGACAAAGGCCTCGAAACTCGGTAGAAGAAATGCTGCTGATGCAAGCGGACAAATTGTATGTCCAAATAAAAGTGTCAAGATAAAGGTGTAGTAATTTTATTGTTTGAACTGTTTCTATAATTCGCATCGATCATAATGATCTTGCAATGAGACTGAACAGTGTATGGACAGTGTAGCCTATTTGTCTAATCATTTTGACTATTTAATTCTGAACATTGTGATTAAAACAGGCTTTCAGATTGGTGAGCTATTGTGTAACAAGTGATATGGCCGGCCACTGACAAGCGATACACTTCTAGTTTACTAGTAAGTTGTGTGTACACAATTAACTAAGTTGGGCCTTGGCACGTGAAAATACAGGCGGCATAGGACACGCAACACGTGACGTACGAGGCTGGCGAAGATACAGGGCTGACAGCCCCATTCCAAGTACACGGTTAGCAATTACAAATGGAAAATTAACATACTTGCAGTGGAGTACTTTGTCGTACCCCGACGGTTTTAGAGTGAGATAATTTTGCTTTGACACCACATAACATATTTAGAATTGTTTGTGAAGATTTCATGATTATGTGTAAAAATTGGCGATATCGCTTCCACCACCGCCTGATAAAACATTGAAGTTATTCTTAGCCATCAATATAACATACTTTCATAATGATTGCTTAATTGAGCTCGCCTTGATGTCTTTCCAGATAAAATTTGATTGAAAACACCTTCGCTAGCCATCTGCCATGAAATACATAATCCAATTAATTTCATAATTTTATAAGCATATTAGTTCAACGACTTTTACTATACCTTTGTACAGGAGCCAACCGTTGTTAATCCGTGATGAATCCACACTTATTAGGCGTATACGCGAACGCAAGTTAATGGAAGTGCGTATATATGCATTAAGGTCCGTTTATACTACCACCGTATTTGCGATGCGTTGCATGCGATTCCGATATATCGATTACTTTTTGCCGCAACTCATCGCATTTCCAAGTTTAGTAGTTTGCAGTACGATGCAGTGCGGCAACGCATCATAAATGCGGTGGTAGTATGAACGGACCTTTACGCGTTAGCGCATAAAAATTACTGCCTGGAACTTGTGCGCTACTTGTTATTTTCAATTGTTTGAGGAAAAGGCTACACATAGTCCTTTTATTCTGTCGTTCCATTGCTGATGTCAATCGAAATATCATCAATATTCTTGTATTAAATGTTGGCAATGACTAAACTGGACATTCCTCCTGTAAAGTAGATGATGTTTAGCATGTTTTCGTTGTTGAAAGGGATTCAATCATGTTTCACCGTGGTTCATCTCCGTTTAACAACTCCCGTCCGGCGCGTCTGCATGATTTACATGAACCAGTTTTTACAGTTTTTACATGAACCATTTTCAAATTCACAGTATTCTAGTATCTGTTAACATTGTTTAGTTTATTTTTACTATAAAGAATTCAAAATATATTCTGTTTCGGCGCCGGCTGTTGCAAACTCTGTACGGTGATTGTATTAGTTTAATCCTCAGTATTGTATACTTGAGTATTCTAGTATTTGTCAATTTGTAACATTGTTTATTTTATTTCTGTTCACGTAAGTGAACAAATTTAGTTCTGTGTAACGGTTTAAACTCTACCAATATTTATTTATGTTGTTAAGAATTCAAAATGTATGCTGTTGAAACTTACTGTATGATAATTGTATTAGTTTCATGCTCAGTTTTGTATAGCTGAAATACTTGTATCTCAGCTAAGCACTAAACAAAATGATCGATAGTAGATATAGTATATGCTAGACTCTCGTGCACTACTCTTACCTGAACGTGAATCGAATTATTGCGAATCTCCAAGATGTTAAATCGCTGGCTATTTTAAACCAATAAGCGGAGTCGTTCTGCTATGTGATACAAGATACAATCTCTCTAATTGGTCAGTTACCAGCAGCATGTCATGGAGTATAAATGTCGATGTTGTTATTCTACTATATCACCTATAGCTAGAATACTATGGTAATCATCTCACGTACCCCCTACAGGTGGATGAAGAATAACTATGTCAACAATGATATGGATCATCCCTTTTTACCAACGGTGAATCGTCAAGACACTTAGAGACATTATATTTAGCGGCGAATGTTGACAAAACTTCTTGAATGTTACTTACTGAGAGTGAATGTAATATACGGGAACTTATGTAAGACGAGACGGCAGGAATATTTTGGGTGCCTAATAAATCGAGGGGTTGGTATATTAAAACATGTCTCCGGCAATCATAAAAACATGTCTTGTATGATATCAAATAAATTATCAAGCACAAATCACATGGTTTTATTTGAAACAAACTCATATTGACCACAAAACAAATGAATACAGCCGTCACTCAACACGTGATATTCAAAATTCCCGAGCTCTGAAATTATCCAGTGCAATGACGTCCCAGTAATACAATGAAGGCTGACAACAATTGAGCACAAGTAACCATGACGTCATTGTACCAGACAATTTTAGCGCCCGAGAGTTTTTAATATCGCGTGTTGAGAGACGGCTGTTTTTATCAGTTTTTATGGTCAATGTGAGTTTGTTTTAAATAAAACAATGTGATTGGTGCTTGCTAATTATTTCTCTAACATACAGCCTATCTCAGAAAAATTGTGCAAGTGAAAAGCGCCCTCTGTTGCAATTAGAAAATACCGTTGTGACATAGTGCTTACATCAACGTCAAGGGCATAGTCGTAGCTCTCAAATGCCGTTTAGTCTGTTCAATTTGCTTGTATTAATCTCGAGATATGCTTACTTAACAATGAAAGGGTAAAATCACAATTGTGACACTTTTATTAGGGAAAAGGGCTGTACATGTATTTCAATGATAGCATCGAGTTTATCAAGAGTTCCTTCGTGAAATCAAAAGAATTCATCAATTACACAACAATACAAAATAGTTTTTAGTGTTTTATCATGATAAAGGTATAATGATTCTCTTTTTCCACTTACGACAACAATAAATAAATATTCCACATTCTGCTGTAAAATTAAATACATGTGCATGTCAATGCTTTTACCATGGTAAATACTGTTCTCTTTGTCATTCAAGACATTTTAAAAGACAAACAAATATTGCACACTTATAGGTTAATGAACTGTGACAAGTTTATGAAATTTGACAAATTAATGAAATTAGACAAAATAATGCACGCACGCTGGTGTTGATGCGTCTAATGCACGAGCCCCGAAGGGGGAATGCATTAGACGCATCAACATCAGCTATCGTTGATTTACATGTACAGCAATATTCCCTAGTAAAAGTGGCACAATTGTGATTTTACCCTTTCGTTGTTAACTAAACATATCCCGAGATTAAAAAGAGCAAATTGAACAGAACAAACGGTATTTGAGAGCTAAGACTGTGCCCTTGACGTTGATGTAAGCATCATGTCACAACGGTATTTTCTAATCGCCAAAGAGGGCTCTTTTCATTTGCACTTTTTTTTTAGACAGGCTGTATAAGGCAAAATGTTGTGATTGCCGGAGACATCCTTTAAGAAGGCAGCTAATGCAATAGCCAACAGGTGCCATATTAATATGTACAGTGTAGAATGTAATATGGGGGAGCTATTGCAGATAGGGCCTTCTTACTAACTCTTTGAAATGAAAATGTATTGTGAATATAACTTGCCTTAAAGATACAATGATTGTAATACGTGAACACCGAGAAAATTAAAGATATTGTAGATATACAAAATATTGTTTATGTACTTTGTGTTTGCATTATAATTTGTTCAAACATATTTCTAATCAACACTGACGCCTTTTAGAATATCTTCATATTATAGACATACCCCTAAACATCCTGCGTCACCACTTGACAATGAATCACTCATTATTGCTGTGCTTATATTAACATACGATAGCTTACACAATGTCATCGCCCCGATATCTTTATGGCAGAAATCGCCATGGTAGGTTGAATCCACAGCCACGCATGGCCATTTTGTTCCGATCTATTTAATAGTTTTGAGACGCATAATGGGTCGTGGGACATCCGACTAAGGCTATTGACATTATAGCCTGGTGACTAACATCTGTACATGTCAGTGAGCATGGATACACCATGAGATCATCTGCTGTTAGACTGCCTCCACCAGTGGCCTACGCTACGCGATAGTTCGGTACATATAAAATCAGAATTTGTGTCAGTTTTGACCTCAATACGCACGGTTCTTTCTCAATACGCAAGCTAACGACTATCATATCCTTTCAACACATATATTCAAGTGCAAGCATCGACATATGGTTTTTTAGAATAAAAAAATATGGGAGATATTCATCATTTTCTACCCCGGTGCCAAGACTTATCGTCTGAATATCAAATCGTGCATAGCACATACACGTGTATGATCCCGGGTATTAATTGTAGTGTGTCTGCTGTGCAATGTAATTATTAACCAGGTGATGTTGGTGTGTGGTATGCAATTTAGTTTAAAAAATATTCCATATTAGTTGTTAAATTCTCAGAAATAAACACAGAATGACAGATGATGAGGCCTTGCCTTATTTATGGATCTAAGTGATGGCCAGATGGTGACAGGATTGTGATGTTCAATCTGTTGTGTAAATATACTTTAAGATTCCAGCCGATTCGCTCTTTGTAAGTATACAACCAACACAGTTTTGGATTTTCTCAATTCATTAAACTGGTGGATGGTGACAGTGAACGAAGATTCCATGAATACTTTAGAAACGTTCTGATCATAGTTTAATCCGTGGAAGTATGTGGTTGATGTGATTTTCTATAATTTTCTACTTTATTACGTGCATTTTGAGTGTCTTTATATACATATACAATCAAAATCCACGTACAGTGAGTCCTAGAATGATCTATACCTACCTACCTACCTACCTACCTACCTATCTACCTACCTATCATCTTCCTCTTCATCTATACCGTGAAAGTTAAATTTTGTTTAATACAGTTTAATACAGGGCATTGCTAACGGTCGTATTGTTTTGAATACCAAGTTTGACATATATTTACCTTTCTTAGGAATTTTAGATTATATAAATTAGCCGTTTCTAATAAAAATTGTGAATTCTAAATTTTGATAAACGACCTGTAAAATTACTAATCGTTCAGCAGGAAGTTATTTGGAAAGTTGTGTCCTGTTCTTACTTTCACCAAATATTTATGATGTTGTGAAGCAATCCTTCTGTGCAATAAAGGATATGTTACGCTTGAGTGACTTCTTCCTCATTTGAAATGCCGACAGAGATTGATTTTTCACTTATAACAATATGAAGAGTGAACCAGCGTTTTAGACTCTGTGCCAAATGTGGTTTATTTCCTATAAAAGAATGACTGTTTTTTTTTTTCAAATATACCGCATAACGCATCCATCTGTTATGAGGCGGTTGTGCTGTAAATTACACATATCCTGTTTTCGGCCCGTTTCAATAATATGAATGTCATGGCAAAACGAAATATTTCAATGAAAGTACCAGAGTAAGTAGGCGACATGTGTGCCATTGTATTTCACTTAGTAAAATTGGACATTCTATTCATTTTATATCTTTAATATTTTTTTCAAATACGATATAGATTATTAGCTCACAAATAAGTTATGAACAAAACGGCCTACAATGGCGATCTTTTTTAAAAAAAAATTCGTCTTCCTTTGTCATAATTAACTGGAAACGGTGGATTCTTTGTCAAGAAGCATACACCCTTTATTCGTTATAAATTAAGAACAAAATAAACTTCATCGCCTACTTGTCATGTTTGTTGGGCCCCGAATGAATGTTACTTTCCCACCAATATGCGGTAGGGTATTTTATACTTACCGCCCGTCAACTTGTTGGTGCAAGAGTTAAAGGCATCATTTGCTGGGTAAAATATTCATGCAGATATAATTTTAATACATTTTCATACACGTTATTAGGGTCATCGATATTAGTACTTACATGTTGACTCAAGATTTCTGGTTCTGGTTGGACTGCGCCACACGGAATTACAGCGCTTTGCTCATCACTACAGATTCTAAAAATTACTTGGCCTGACGATGCATCCAGGATATGATGTGAAATATTTAATAGCACTCATAAAGGCAAGCCTATAGTAAGTAGTCAGATTATAATGTATTTCGTTTTATGTCAAACCAATCAAATATTCCAATCCAAAAAGTTTAAAAGAATCCTGCATGATTAATATTTCTCTAAAGTGTCAAAACTGTCGAAGCACTTAATTTCTATTACTTTTATTTTATTCTTTATTTTATTCAAAGCCCTTATTGCTCTGTAGGAACTGTCATTTTCAGCGGAAAGAGGTCCCATATCGGTAAATATTTTCATCATTTTTTCTTTAAATTTCCTTACAAATGGAATTCATAGACATAGCAAGAGGATTATTCTGCGACATGTAAACCTGATATGTTGGGTTTTTTGTAGGCCTATATATCATATTATTTTTTAAATATCAGATGTAGATTAATGTCTTTTCTTCTGAATATACTTTGTGGAAATGTAAATCATAATCCATGTTTGTACAAACACAAAGTACCCAAATATAAGTTTCCGCATTGTTAGTCGCGGGTAACTTTCTATGGTTTCATAAAACTGACAATAGTGTCCTTTTTCACAAAAAGAATACAATATAATATAACAGAGTTACATCTTTGTGGTTGCAAATTTCAGGACTCTCTGTCGCTCGTATGTAACAAAATATCTATAGAACATTACAAAGATGCCTGAAGCTCTCAGGTTGTGAATGTAAATTTGCATATATGAAAATATTACATGCAAGCCTCTGTATTAAAACTTACTAAAGATAACTCTGGTAAATCTTATTCTCGAATAATTCTCAAGGCAATTCCGAAATAGAAAGGTAGTCATCGTTTTGCTATCAGCAAAAAAATATGTATTTTACATCGTAATGAAGACGCATCATGTAAAAGTTTTTTCATAATGTAGTAACGGTTGATCACTTGCAACAACAATTCTTTAAATCCCTCATTTAATTCATACGAGGTCGTTTCTTTAACTTTCATTTTTATCAGTAGGTATCGTCACTCCGTCTTAGTTGAGTGTCTCTTCTCAAGATTTAAATCCCCATCTTTTAATAATGTTATTTCATTTTTACTTGCGCTAATATGAATCAACATAGATTATATCTGGTTTAAGTAATCACAATTAAGCAAATTAAAACCAGAAAATGAGAGAAATCTCCGGAGGCAACATGTATGTATGCAGTTAAGAATTAAAAGTGCATGAGTCTATCAGACGCATTTTACCCCCAGTCTGTAGATATATGGCCACATATTTCTTGTTACAAATCGAAGATCAAGTATCATATGAACATTATAGACTTTGCTTTTACATGTCATAACAAAATATTAAAGAAAGAAAGAAAGAGAGAAAGAAAAACATTTGACAGAATGCTAGTGTAGTCATTCAGGCGCATTCTACCACTAGTCCATAAAATGCATAAAATCAAATTTATATCCATATGGTGACAAAATATTATTAATAATTTTACATCAGAATAATTAACTAAAAGCAAATCAAAAACAAATTATACTCCGTGGAATAGCAACAAAAATACATTAAAGATCTACGAGTGCCAACGAATCGATCAGACGCTTTTATATAGAGACCCTTAGGTGGTCTTAAAAATCAGATTTCAGTGCTTTACTTAGTAATACTTTTAAATCAAATACAACAGCATGTCATAGATACACTTCATATTCGTTTGAGTGGTATTTAAAACTCGACACAAGGGAAGTGTGTAGCATCTATTTTGACAGCAAGAATTACGAAGTTTGTTTAGTATGTTTTAGCTGAAGCAAGCAAGATTTGCGACTCTAGATAAAACGTTTAGAACATGCTGGATCTGAAGTCTCGTAGTTTACAGAAATCATTATTTGGAACGGTTTGCCTTAAAGATAACGCAAACGATCACTCTAGATATGTAGTTAACTTTCAATACATATGCTAAAATTAAGACTCATCAAAATTCATCAACCCAAAAAGTGGCTAAGCTATAGCATATTTTGGGTATTGTGGCTTGGTTTAAATATTTCGTATTATCCAAGCTCAATTATGAATATGCCTTAGTGCATAGTGTTATGCCCTAGTGCATAGTGTAAAGTAGTTTAGTTAGTTTTTATTGTTAAATTCTAAATTTGATTGTCAGGTATACTATTGTGAATTGTATATCCATTATAAAGCACACAGTAAATTACAAAAGGTTTTGTTATAAAAAAACAGAGTTACACAAACTTTGATCTAAGCTATTTGTTATCTATCTGTGCTAATTGCAGAAAGACTTAAGGGGGTACAACACCCCTGTGGTAAATTTGTGACTATTTTTGCATTTTTCTCAAAAAATAATAACACACTGGTAAAAAAAAGTTATGTATATTATTGGGGCAAGGAATCCAATTACTACACTGAAGTTTCAGTGACTCAAGACATGCGGTTTAGTATATATGATAGGAAATGAGGTACATCCTAGCGGTACCTTATTTGTTATCATACATAACGAACCGCTTGTCTTGGGTCACTGAAATTCCAGTGTAGTAATTGGATTCCTTGCCCCTATCATATACATAACTTTTGTTACCACTGTGTTATTAGTTTTTGAGAATAATAGCAAAAAATACAAAAATAGACACAAATTTATCGAGGGGTGTAGTACCCCCTTAACAGAATGGACTGTTACAGTTTAAATCCGCATATTTCCTATATTAATTACCTTAATCTCCCACATAGGGAATGTGAATTTCAAACAGGGTTACGCAGATGGGTGACTTCATTTGATGTTTACACACACTCTGTATGGGATATTACGGGCATTTCTTGCATATAGCGAGTTTATAATAATAAAATTCAGAATATCAGTCCCGGGATTTCAGTCAAATAACTCTACATCGTTTTATTAGTAACTGGAATACACAATACCCAGAGCATAAGCATTATAGTACAGCTGTTATGCTCGTATTATTCAAAGTAAAATGCATAAACCTATTTCAATACATCCAAATTTCCAATTGGATTAATTAGACACATAAATTAATTATGAATACAAAAGTAAAAAGTAGGAAACTACCGTGAAGTATATAAAATTGGGCGAGCTTTCGGCCATAGGCCTTTTTCATAGCCATGATATAATACTTGTGAAAACAAAACATACACAAGGAATGAACGTTGATAAACGCGCGTGCGAGTAAGGGACGAAAATTAATTAGGCGTCACTAGAGTTGCAAACTTTTGTCAAATGTTACCATCCTCGATGTTGCCTTGCCCCTCACACATTTCACTCCCTCTTTGAACAATTTCTCGCTACGCCATTACTCTCAAGTGTCTCAATAGCGAAATTAAATATTTCGTATTCACTTCAAATATTTGAAGTACCTAATGCCCGCCAACTTTCTTTGACTCTATGCGTCGGTAATTCTTGTGATAATGTGATTCCAACTAAGTATGTTTGTTTTAAAAGTTAAATGATCAATTCAAGGGTACTTATAATTTCAATAAACCAAGTCTCTAAAATTAATATCAAATTGAATCTTCTTACTGAGAACAAATTTACTAATTACGGTATAATAAGGTCATCGTTTTGGTTTTCGCATCTTTTTGTTGTGGTGGAGCTTTTGAAGCCCGATAATAGCCCAACATCTGACAAACAAAAAAAACCTCTGCTTCAGCCATTGCTAATAATGAAAACATTTAACTGCAAAGGAAAGTATTTTCCCAAATATTTGAGGAGCCTTGCAGAACAAAGTAATGTTTTTCTTTATTTTTTTTAATTCATTACATTTTACCAGTTTTGAATACTTTTAGTATGGTTACCAAAGTTTGACAGTGGTAAACAAGCTTAATATCTAAATATTCTTGGCAGGTGTTTTGGATCATGTCCCTCGGCATGTATTTAGATAATGTGTTTACTTTTTGGACAAAACTTTGGTAGGTTAGGTGGTGTGTTTTGAGGAATATATAATCTGAGAGCGAATCAAAAAGACTAGTTTGCGTCTGACATCCTGACAACATTTATTTTTAGATAAGGCAAAAAACCCATTTTATCATATCAGCGTTACATCTGTATGGTTGCAAATTTCTCTGTCTTTCGCATGAACAAATATCTATATAACATTTCAGAGAAGCCCGAGGCTCTCAGGTTATGAATGTAAATTTGCATGTATGAAACATTACATGCAAGCCTTTGTAATACAATTTACTAAGATAACTCTGGTAAATCTTATTCTTAGTCCTCAGGCCAATTTCGAAATAAAAACATAGCTCACTTTTTGCTATCAGCATAAAAATGTTTTACATCGAAATGAATTTAACGAAAGACGCATACATGTAAAAGTTATTTCATAATGCAGTAACGGTTAATCCCTTGCAAAAAAATGTAATACATACATTATTTGTTTTTTCTTTAACTTGCCATATTGCTCAGTAGACATCGTCACTCAGTCTTCGTTGAGTGCATCTTCTCAAGATTTAGATCTCCATCTTTTAATAATGTTATTTCATTTTTACTTGCGCTTATATGATTCAACATAGATTTTATGTTTATTTTAAGTATTTATTTTATCTTCAATTAAGCAAATTAAAAAAAGAAAATGGGAGACAATTCCGTAGGCACAATGTATGCAGTTAAGAGTTAAAAGTACAGGAGTCTATCAGACGCAATGTGCCCCCACTCTGTAGATATATGTCCACATATTTCTTGTTACAAATCAAAGTTCAGATATCATATGAATATTTACTATACCTCATAAATATTTATTAGGTAATCCATTAGGTTAATAACGCCAGCGTCAGAGTACGGTATGTTGACTACCTCCCCGCGCCTGTGCAATTACGCGCACGCGGGGAAGTAGTAAAAACTTCCGCACCCTACTACCACACGGTGTCTCGACCCCGCGCATCACCGTTCCTTCAGACGTAGCATTATGCTACACAACGGCGATTCTGCAGACGCGTTTATCGTGAAAATGGCGTCTGCTGCAGTTATTTTGCCGAGATTACCGATGGATAATAACACGCGAATTTGACATTTTATAAAACAAAATGCTATTTATGGAATGCTAAAGAGAAAATTAGAATAATATAGGTCAAAATGTAAATTGATTGAACAGAAATCCTCCAATAAAATCAGGTAAGCAAAACGTTAAGCTTATTTACCATGCTGGCCGGCACGTTGACTGGTGTGTGTGTTGACTTTTGTTTACGATTTTACCGTGATAGTGAAAATATTTATGAGGTATAGTAAAACACATACAACATGTTCCATTTCGGGGAAGTATTCAAAACTACTGGTCCCTCGGTGTTGGATGATTTGACTACTTCCCTCCGCTGACGCGTCGGGAAGTAGTCAAATCATCCAACACCGAGGGACCAGTAGTTTTGAATACTTCCCCGAAATGGAACATGTTGTATTTGTATAATAATACACTTTGCTTTTATGCCAAACATAAAGAAAGAGGAAAAGACAAATTTGACAGAATGCGACTGTAGTCATTCCGGCGCATTCTACCCTAGTCCATAAATGCGTTAAAATCAAATTTACATGTATAAGGAGACAAAATATTATGATAATTTTATATCAGAATGATTAACTAAAACAAATCAGAAAGATTATACTCTGTGGAATAGCAATAAAAATACATTTAAGAGCTAAGAGTGCCAACGAATCGATCAGACGCTTTTATAGAGACCCTTAGGTGGTCTTAAATCAGATTTCAGTGCTTTACTTACTTTTAAATCAAAGACAGCATGTCATAGATACACTTCATATTCGTTTGAGTGGTATTTAAAACTCCACACAGGGGAAGTGTGTTTCATCTATTTTGACAGCAAGAATAAAAGGGCAATAAAGAATTTTTTGCGAAGTTTGTTTAGTATGTTTTGATGAAGAAAGCAAGATTTGCGACTCTACATAATATAATATATTACATGTTGGTTATGGATAAACGGTTTACTAGTAAACTATTTAACATTAACTTTTAATACAGACTAAAATTAAGATAAACAAGATATAAGGTCTCAAAAGCACTTGGAAGCTCAATTATGAATATGCCCTAGAGTAAAGTAGTTTGTATCGTTTATTGTTAAATTTCTAAATTTGATTGTCAGGTACACTATTGTGAACTTTATTTCCATTGTGAAGCATATAATAAATTACAAAGGCTTTGTTAATAAAGAAGCTGAGTTACGAAACTTTGATCTAAGCTAATTGTTTATCTGAGCTGCTAAATGCAGAAAGACTTAACGCGGCTGTGTACTATAGACAGTGTTTCTTTCGCGAAATTGAGTTTTTTTGATATGTTTTTACTTTGTTATGTTTTTTATAAATACAAGGAATGAAAATCCAGATTTGTAAACTCCAACTGCAATATTTTAAGGATTTTATTTCACTATTCCACTCGTGTTTGAAATTGAAAAGGAAAGAAAATCTTTGTTGTACCAGCCAGGGTACACGCGCGCAACAGCGTATCGCGCAATTTGTTAACGCACAAATACGCTACGCATACGCGACGCTTATCTGCATGCGCGCGCATCTTATGGAAACACCACGGAAGCACTGATTTCACAAAAACCTAGTGGTCAAATGGCTCCGTTTTAATTCATAAAATGTGGGTTTTCTCAAGTTCTTTCCCCCGATTTAAATATCAAGTTATGAATGGATTTCGTTCAAACTTCTCAAGGGGCCGTGGATTTACCCGGTGTTCATGTAATGTAAGGTAGAAAAACGAAAACTGCCGCATTCTCATGTGAGATTCGATGAAAGTGCAAAATGTGACCACTTTAAACTTCAACGGCCATTATTTCAATGTTCATTTTCTCGGTAAAATGACGATTTAGGTACACGATAACTCAATAAATACAGCATCTATAGGTAAGCAAATATGATCATCGTATGAAGCATGATCGACTCAAGAAACGGTTTTCCCATTTTGTATATTTTGGTCTATTTCCGATTTTAGGCATCATTTTGTACAAATAGGCGTTTGTGAATTTTAAAAAGTTCATTTTGATGCCTTATATGGTCAATATCTCAAAAAATAAGGCCAATATCAAAAAATAAAAAACCGTTTTTGGAATGGAGCCTCAAGATTGAGATAAAAACAAAATAAAATATTTTGGAAAGAGTGTTTTTTGTTATGATGTACCGAACAAATATTGCAAAAACTCACTTTTTAAGATTTTCTTCATAACTGTTGTTTTTACACCAAATCTATATTTATATTAAGATTCATTGATGTCTTGCCTTTATAAAAATGTATACTTTTATATGTCTTGCGCGAATAATTACAAAGTTATTGTACTTTTACTGCATGCATGTCTGAGAGTAATAACAGAATGGGCTATTACAGTTAAAATCCATACATTTCATGGACGACATGACCTTAATCTCCCACATAGGGAATGTGAATTTCAAATGGGGTTACGCGAATGGGTGACTTCATTTGAAATGTATAGGCCTACACCCTGTGTGGGAGATTACGGGCATTTCTTCCATATAGAGATTGTATAATAATAAGATTCAGAATATCAGTCCCGGGATATGAGTCCAATCACTCTACACCTTCTTATTAGTATATAGTTGGAATACACAATATCCAGAGCATAAGCATTATAGTACAGCTGTTATGCTCTTAAGCTGGGGAACCATTGTGCACTTTGCGATAAAAACACGAAGGTTTCCACAAATGAAGTTCTGTACAACGTCCAAAGTTTATTTTAAGATGCAAAGCCATTTTAGATTTGACCACTAGAGGTCAGGGAATATCTTACATCGGTATGGAGTTGTACGATTTCTTATCAAATTGGAGCAATAACCAAAATGTGACATTTTAACTGCAAGTGTTTTTTTTTTTGCCGCTCCATTGACAAAACAGCTTCTGCTAGCCACCTACCATGAAATACAGTATCCAATTATTTTCATAATGACATAAGCCTACTATTATTTAGTGCAATTCTATACCATGATAGCTTACTGGTATTATGGCTATGTATGTGTTGATTGATCATTATCAATAATAGACTTAGGAAAAAGAATAGCTTAAAGTGACCTTTTGTAATGATCATTCTATTAACGTAGGCTCTTTTGTATTACAGCAGCGAATTAAGTGACTTGCATTGTGTATTAAAGGGCATATATATTGCTCGGACAACGTCATATCATTGGCAAGCTAATATTATGAGGACAATGGAAATTACTACTTCTTTTTTTGATATATCGCAAAAACCAACTGTAAGGGGTGAGTTCCTTCGAACGAGACATATTTAACCTCGAAACTACTGTGATGTCATGAAATGATGCGTGCCAGCTTTGAGAGAATGGACTGTCAACACTCTCAATGCACAGAACGTATACTGTTCAGAAAAAAACCTCTGAATCGAGTATTGCAAATTTCACGGTTTTTACACATATGGATAAAATCAGGCCGATTCTTCATTATATAATTAATAAATTGTGATATTACATTTCATATGTATATCAACTTGATGGGAAATATTTGGACTAAAATATAAAAAAAAAATATTTTAGATCAATGTTGCCGTTAATTTGAGCGTGACATATCCACAATGTATTTATTATGCAAATAAACAATTTCAATGGCACGGGAACTAACCTTTTGTTGAACCTTCCCAATTTCTCATGGTACAAGGTCGCGCATTATTTACATGACTGAATATCAAAAGAGCTCATATCGGGGGTTCATATGTATGTAACTGCTCGTGAACAATTACTCTTCATTTACTCCACGTCATCAGTCTCCTATATTGGAAATCAATTTCGCTTCGAACCGGAAGAGGACCGTACGAGCCAGCATTTTACCAACACAATTTCACTTTACGAAATACGAATAAAAAACGAGTGCCTTTGAGCCACCTGGTAGTCTTCTTATCAGCTTCACGATCAATGCCATTTGGATCCGCAGAAAACTCTAAAGAAGGACGAGGGGGGCTACGCACTCAACAACATCTTTGACCAATTCATCACGCCCTCTATGGTGTCTTCTGCTACCCATAAAAGGAAACAGTCAGATGTGATGAGTTGCCAGTCTGACGAAGCCACTGGTATAGTGGTGAAACGTCACTACAACGTGAGTTAAAAACTTTTTTGTAGGAATTGTTCAAAATTAACAACATATACAGTTAAAATCAACATTCCTAATGAACTTGTTCAAAGATATTTGATATCGATTTCGAAAGTGTACAATTAAGTTTGATATCATCAGAAGGGAGTTTCAGAATAAAGGTCCAAACGTTCACATAATACTGATCTGAAAAACATTATGATTCCTTGTTTGATTATATATTTCATCTGGTGCGATAGTTGGCAATTTCAGATCTTTTAGTGAAGAAAATTCCAGAAGTTCTGGATGAGGGGCATCAGTGAAGTATTTTATACATAAATACACCTAATTCAAAACTATAACTATCAAAAACATTTAGAATATCATATAATGTTGATTTGAAAACAAATCTGTTATTAATTTAAAAATGTTTTATCTCATTTTAAATCTTCATTTTACTTGTTCGATGACTGCGGACATTTTGGGGTTTATTTTATATAATTATTTGGATATAAGACAGAAACATTATATGTGACCGTCCACGGCGAATGAGCCGTAAATTCCTCCCCCGGTCAATTTTGTTTTATTTCGTGTTTAAAAAATAAACATCATAAACTTAAAAATGGTATATCATTTGACTTCAAACGATATCCAGAAGCGGGGTTATGGTTTGATAAACTTTGCTCCTTCAACAAAATTATAGCTTTTTACGTTTTTACATGTGTCTCTTTTTCCGCATTGCTGGCAATAAATATCAAACAGTCATAATTGGCGGTCATTTCAAATCATCCCCAAGTCAACGAGGTTAAAGAAAGTTCTCTCATTGTTAATTGTTGGTTATGCATACCTGTACAAAATACAATGCCTGGTAACCCACCACTTGAACAGGATTTAGCAAAAGCAAACAAAGACCAGAGCTATTAAAAGTTCTATAGCCATCTAAGGTAGAAGCTTATTATCCACTTCAACAATAGGATTATTGATTAGTTTTTGACTATCAAAATGAGACGGATGTCGGGCCAGCTTAAGTTACCGATGAATATGACCTTCGTACACATTTTACACCGTAACTCAGAATACAATTTAGGGAATTTACGGCTCATTTGTGCTGCTGGGTCACATATGATGAATCGATTTCAAATTCACAGTCTTCTTTGTATTTTAAACAAAATATATGCTGTTTCATGGTGTTGAAACTGTATGATGATGGTATTTTGCTTGATATATATATATATATATATATATATATATATATATATATATATATATATATGGTCAATTCCAGCGAAAGCGGGACAAAATTCTCTCTATGTTAACTTTCCACTTTCAAATGTCATTAATAAAAGAAATCACATTATTGATGGAGCATATCATGTCACGTCCAATGTGCTCTCTTTGTGCATATAGGCCTTTACTAGCAAGTCATACCAGGGGACAAGTTATGATAGCTTAAATGAATTGGCGTTACCCACGAATTCAAAGATAAAGCACCATATATGTCATTGAATGTCATTCAATCAAAATGTAATTATTACCGTTAGAAAGACGTTTGCATGATCTCTCATCATATGTAAAACGATTGAATTCCACCAAAGTTTGTGGACTCTAGAGGCCATTAAGTCAATTTGGCTAATAATTTTGTTACCCGCGTATCAAAAATAAAATGATCGTTCTGAAAATGTTAAGTGAATATGCCATAAATGACTATATCATGAAACGAAGTTTCGTTCTATAATTCTGAGGTCCAAGTGATTATTTTATGCAAATACGTTTTACCCATAAAATTCCATAAAATCAAATTTGACGTTACCCACGTATCAACTGTTACCCACGAGTCCAGCAAATATAATTGCCATAACTTAAATTAATATTTAATGACTTTGGACACTGAGTTTAGTTTGACAAGCGCTTAAAATTGTAAATCGTAAAAATACGTTCACCGCTTTAAAAAGAATCTACGACGGTTTAAACTTTTGTTACCCACGAATCCCGAATAGATGCTAACCTTGAAAAATAAGGAGATTGTTTATTTTAAGTTTAAATCAGCACATATTCAAGCCATGGGTATGCTATAATTTTGAGAGTACTTACAGTTTATACACCTAAGAAACGCAAACCCCAAACGGTACTATAGTACTTATAGCTTTACCCACGAATTCGGCGTTACCCACGAATCCAAGGATTTACTCGTAAATTATATGTTTCTTATGCATCTTAACATTTTGAAAACATGCGAAATAGGTTCCAAAACAGTCCTGTTTAATAGCGTCCTCTTGAAGGTATACTGAAGCTGCATCATGAAGTTTTGATTGATTATCCTAAATTACCATTTTTGGGTAAATGCAATTGGTTAGAGAAACGGGAATCATTGAAACATAATGGAGGAATAACCGCATGGTGGTTTCCAACCTCCTGTAATATTTTCTATTTTGCCGCTTACCAATACATACCTTCAAATATGTGTTACCCACGAACATTTTGGTTACCCACGAATCCCTACTTAAATTATAGTTAGCAATGTATTGATAGTGTTTTAGTTCATAGGAACTGTCAAACACGAGTTAATAGAATATTGCTGCATGAAAATATGGAATGATTTTACTAAAATAATAATATAAAACTGTTTGCTCTGTCTATTTGAATTTGGCAACTTCATTATTCTCAAAAATTTTATACCCAAAATGCCATAATGATCCATTCTAAATATTCCATGTAGTCTGTATTTTGATTAAAATTCATTTTAGTGCCATTGCAGCCTGAATTATTGACATACGGAAAAGTATTTTTTATTTTTATTTAAAAAAATTAATAGGAATTGCTATTATCCAGACGCTGTTACCCACGAATCCATCCGAGATCCTCATCCTGCGACGAGATACAAAATCTAACTTTATATTTATATGAAGCATTTATTCTAATCTTTCGAAATAATACAGTAATGTTAAATGACAGCCACTTTGGAAAGAGTTCGAAGAATTGACACAATCTTAACTGTACACCTGGTTCTTTCTTAAAATTTGTAATAACCAAAATATTTCGTTGTAGATATATGTAATAAAATTCTATTTTACGTTCAAAGTCTTCACCGATTTCTAGTGTATATGAGTCACACATAAAATATTGAAAGATATTAAAGAAAGTGAAATTTTATGGCGTACAATAGGTGAAAAATGCTTGAATTCGTGGGTAGCATGCATATGCGCACTTAACACTTTATTTGGTCTAGCAAGAAAAGTTATTTTTCAATCTGATGGCACTTCCACCTGATGATTCACTAGACATGATCGTCTCATTTGATAAGTCTAGAATTGAAAAGGAAAACATTTTCAAAATGGCCCCCAGAGAGAATTTTGGCACGCTTTGGCTGGAATTGACCATATATATATATATATATATATAGTAGATAGAGATCGATAGTGTAGATAGAAGACTCTTGTGCACTACTCTTACTTGAACGTGAATAGAATTATTGTAACCTCCTAGATGTGAAATCACTGCGATTATAAACCAATAGACGGAGTCGTTCTGTCATGTGATACAAGATAGAATCCTTATAATTGGTCAGTTACCAGTAGCTTGTCATGGAGTATTAATGTTGATGTTGTTATTCAACTATATCACCTATAATAGCTAGAATACTATGGTAATCATCTCACGTACCCCCTACAGATGGATGAAGAATAACTATGTCAACAATGATATGGGTCATCCCTTTTTTAACCAACGATGAATCTTCAAGACATTATATATAACAGCGAATGTTGACACAACCTCTTGAATGTTACTTACTGAGATGCAGGAACTTATGTAAGACGAGAGGGCAGGAATAATGAGTGCGTAAAATAGCAATGGTTAGTATAAGAAGGCAACTAATGCAGTACCCCATCAAATTAATGTGTATAATATAGAATACAGGGCAGACATTGCAGATAGGGCCTTCTTGCTAACTCCTTGAAATAAAAATGTATTTATGAATATAACTTGCCTTAAAGGGGGTCTCCGGCAATCATAACAGTATGCCTTAAATGTTAGAAATGCATGAATCACGTGGTTATATTTTTAAAAAAATCTACATTGACCATAAAAACGAATAAAAAAACTGTCGGTTCTCAACACGCGATATTCAAAATTCCCGCGCCGAAATTGTCTAAGTGCAATGACGTAATGGTTATCTGTGCTCAATTGTCGTAAGCCTTCATTGTATTACTGGGACGTCATTGCAATCGACTTTTGAATTTTGAATATCGCCTGTTGACAGACGGATGCTTTTATTCGTTTTTATGGTCACTATGGGTTTGTTTTAAATAAAACCACGTGGTACGTGCTTGATAATTATTTTTCTTACATATAAGGCATAATGTTGTGATTGCCGGAGACGTCCTTTAACAATACAATGATTATAATACGTGAAGACCAACAAAAATAAAGATATTGTAGATATAAAATATTTTTGCACTATAATTTGTTTATGCATATTTTTAATCAATACTATTGATAACACCTTTTAGAATATCTTCATTATACACCTACCCCCTCCCCACACCATTCTGCCTCACCACCTTACGATGAATCACTCATTATTGCCTTGCTTATGTTAACATATGTTTAGTTTAAAAAAATGGAAGGCAAATACATATTAGATGTTATATTCTCATGAATAAACACAGAACGACAGATGATGAGGTCTTGCCCTCTTTATGCACCCACGTGATGGCCAGATGGTGACGAAACTGTCATGTTAATTCTGTTATATAAATATACTTTAATATTTCAGTCAATTTCCTGAAATGATGTTCATTCTGTTATGTAAATATACTTTAAGATTTCAGTCAATGTCCTGAATGTAAGTACACAACAGGCACAGTTTTGGCTTTGTTTAAATAAGTAAACTTGTAGCTGGTATCATTACACCAAGATCCCGTGAATACTTTCGGGGGTTTTAGAAACTTTCTAATCATAGTTCAATCTTTGGAGGTCTGCGGTTGGATTTAATTTTCTATAATTTTATTCGAGTGTCTACATCAATACATAGGCAATCAAAATCCACGTAGAAAGGATTGATGTGAAATATTTCATACCACTCATAAGAGTAAGGCTTCGGATCAGATTATAGTTTAAGATTCATAACGTGTGTTGTATTTTACGTCAAAACAATCAAATATTCTAATCCGAAATGGGCAAGGTTTAAATTAAATATTTCTCAAGCGCCCGTTTTTTTAAATATTTTTAGTTAAACCAATCGAAGAACCGACTTTCGATCATTTGTATTTTATTCTTTGCGCCCACGCCTCAAAGCAACATTTGCCGTTTTCTACACTCTAAATTACAGGGATTTAAATTCAAATCCAAAAGACTTACTTGCAAAACTTTCAGAGACTGTAGTTAGGGACCAATCAATATAAGATTAAAATAAGTCTTTACAAAGTTTTATAATTTCAGTCCCACAGGGATTTAAAAATGCAAGTCCATTGGATTTAATATTCAAGTCCTTTAAGATTTACTTTTAAGCATATCTAGGATTTATTTAAAAATAATATAAATCTTTATGGGGATTTAAATATCGATACAAGTCTGTGTGACTTCTTATCAAGCAATACGTCTATTCACGGAATTAATACCAAGTCAGGACTACTTCTTTCATAAAGTTCAAGCAATAGTCTGCAATGCCAGTGATAATTTCAGTGTCACTGCAGTGCCCGAGTGTGATCCTTCATGGAAATAAGCTTACCCATTTATACATTATATTATGTGTATAGGTAAGCTTATACAGCAGAAGCACAGACTACTCGGCGATTGAAGATAATGTTCACATTGATCCTTCATGCACAACAATGTAAGCTTTCTCTTGGAAGTTATAGTCACTGACATTGGCAATTGCAGCATCTGGGATGCCATTCTGCAAAACAAATTCGTCCATATCACTTCATTCATTCGCTCGCCAACACGAAATCGCAAAAGAAAGATGGCGGCTGAGCAGTCCAGGAAAACGTTTCGATTTGATCACGTGCACGCACCATCGCGTTGTGATTGGTTTACTCTTTATGTCTTTCGAAATATTTAAATATAGATTTTCTTTTTCCCGATCCCAAAGAAAATTTAAATCAAACCCGAGTAAAATAAATCTTAAAGACTCAAGTCTCAACTAAGATTTAAATTTTAAGTCTTTCTAATTTAGAGTGTACAGGAGGGCCCGAATATTTGGGTATAATTTTTGATACCAAACATAGTTGATGGGTCATAAAATAATCAAAGGACGTGTGACTACCATAGGTTTAGTGTTTGGAGGCACGGGTTCTTTTGACTCGAAATATCTGGACAAAGTGTACCAAAAGTTGTAATGTGCATGTTCTTTTTGCCAGGTTTTTGGAAACAAGTAAAGTCACTTTAGTATCTGGTCAGCGGACTTTTTTGAAGTGTTCCCTCCCTTGGCTCGGTAGACACTGTACGTCGATATACATTATGTACGTAAGGGGTCATAAATACATATCAACCGCAGATAGGTGGTGATAAAACATATATTGGACACACCTTCGAAGAGAATGACATCCCCTGTGTGATTTTGGTTTGCCATGGTAATGTATGATCCTTCTCCAATCCAGTGGGCTAGCCAAGGGCCAAAGGGAGAGGGATCTTTCAGCCTCCTTTGCCACCCCCCCACTCCCCAAACCCTCATTGAATTTGGCCACCCTGGTATTAAAGATTTGTATGCCATTTTTCATGTCTTTAACCATTTTTGACTATTTCTGTTCAATCTTGCCCTCCCCTTCCAAAGTTACCTTGCCCCTTTGCTCCTTTACCGAAAATGTTCTGGCTATGCCACAGCTCCCATCATCCTCAAGTGTCTCAACGACAAAATACAATATTTAATAGTTCTGTATTTCACGTTAAAAAATTGAAGTACTTAATGCCCGCCAGCTTTCTTCGACTCTATGCGACGATAATTGTTATGATTCCAATCTTGTGTGTTTGTAAAGTTTTAATTATCATACTAATTTGGATTTTCAAGAGTACTGAAAATGTGAATTTCGATAAACCTGTAAGTCTCCAAATACCAAAATGAATCTTTTAACTGAGAACAGGTTTACCTTCTAAGCTGCTGTGACGAAAAGAGCAGAGTGATATTTTAGAATTGTCCATTTAAAGATAATGCATCCGCTATTTAATATTTATTCTTTGCTTTTTGGAAGAAATAGCTGTTATTTTAAAAATAATTATATAAATACAAAATGCACGTGTTAGTTACATCATCAATAACTAGTATTGTTAAACGCACGTCAGCTGTCTGATTACTGGACACTGCATTTTGTACCTTTTCAGTTCCTGTATTATTTTGTTTTGGTTCTCGCACATTTCTGTTGTGGTAAAGCTATTGAAGCCCAATAATAGCCAAACATCTGAAAAAATAGTTCTGTATTCGTCCATTGTTAATTATAAAAAAATATTGAATGGAGTAAATTTTGGATTCGTAATGGTATGTTACGTAATCAACTAACATCAAATATTCATGATTGTAAAAAGGCATCCTTGCAGGAAAATAGCCCCTATGTCAAATGTCAAGTATATATTTTATATGTTTAATCATAGGAAAGAAAAATATTTGAATCTTGTAGAAATTCAAAAAATTCTTATGTTTTTTCTTTATTTGTTGAAAATCCCCTAAATTTTATCAGTTTTTAATATTTCTAGCTAACAAAGAAGGTGCTATGGTTACAAAACTTTCACGTTGGTAATAAATAAGTAATAGACAAGCTTAGTATTTTTAAATTTAAAATTTAAATTTAGATTTAAAAATCTCTCGCCAGGTGTTTTGGATAAAGTTACTTTTTGAAAAACACTCCATGTTTTATTTATTATTTATTTTAATCTTTATGAAACATTTAAACTTGGTAGGTAAGGTTTGCTCATCAATCAAGCAATCCGTGCATGACACTGTAGCTGATAAAACAACCTTAGTTTTTGTTCAGTTCATGTAACAGTGTCGCACAAGAATGAATACACAGAGCATTAACATACGTGTGACAAATGCTGACCAATTACTATCGATCACAATGATATATGATTGAAAGCACACATCTACTTCCAGCTTCTTGAAATTTGGTAACTATTTCTAATTTGCTATAATTGTTGACACTTTTCTCTTGATCATATGTTTTTCAACTATTGCAAATTATATAGACATATGAAAACAGATACGCATACAGAATAAATAAAAAGGTCCACTGACTAAATCAAAGCAAAATATGACCTGGTGTTGAACCAATATAATATACGCCGCATGACAAATAGATGGGAGGGTTTTCCCATTAACTGTCAAGTTAACCCGGATCTATGGACATATTTATCAATAATGGTTATTAGCATTCGTGCAAATTTACAAGCCGTCCTATTTCATGCATTACCGAGCACAATCGCATCGTGATATGTGTGTACATTGGCATGACACTCAAACGTATTTATATGTTCCAGATGGTACGTTGTTTTCTTAGTGAATTGATGAAATCAATAATCTTCTAACTGAGGAATTTTTAGTAGCATATCGTCAGCCTGCTATGCTAATCGCCTAAGTCGTTTTTTGTAATTTTGAGAACAAAGAACCAAATGTGGTTCAAGCATGCATCAGTTACGTAAGCACGATAACTATTTCGGATAATCCCCTTTCATTTGTATCATTATCATTTGTTCTTGTGCAAAGATTGGGGAATAAATATTGTTTTATATACATGCTTGAACCATATTTTTTACTTTGTTCTCAAAATTACAAAAAATGACTTAGGCAATTAGCATAACAGGCTGACATTATCTAACGTACGGAACGAGGAGGTTAGTTGCAACCATCTGTATTTTCGCTTATAAAAGGTCCGATGTCTTTGATTTTTTTTATGAAGCACCAAAACCTTGAAAATGGCAGATTTACCTAAAATTCGATTTCAGCAAAAAAATCACAGGCACACACATAATTTTTGACAGTATAATTACCGGAAACTATTATAACATATATATACGTACTTGAGCCTCAACAACCCCACCCCATACCCTCGAAGTTGGACGGCTTACCCTACCCCAGAGTGAGGTAGCAGTGGTTTCGCTAAAATGAGGGCAGAGGATTCTATGAACCCGGTTGGCGGCATGTTTGAGCGCTTTACGGGGAATGGAAAATTATCTGGAGCAGGGGCCCCCTTTGTTCGATTATGGTTAATGTATGTACAATAAGACTATAAGAAAACATGAAAATAACTGCTTGGTATGGGACTAATTGTCAGTTGTCCTTCTCTGACTAGTTAAAAAGTGCTCAGAGGTTTACAACCTATTTCACAACATGGCATTATTTTGTTGAAAGCCAGACACTTTTGTTCCTTCTTTTTTATTAACTTTTTCGCGAATTGTGTCCCGACTGCATTAGTTGGGAGCCAAATTAATAGATATCTAACTGCATGTACTATCTTCATAAACATCTAAAAAAAAGTAACTAACCCCCTTAAATAGTGGCCATTTTTCAAGAAGGGCTATTGTATTACAAATCTGTAAAATGCGTTGGAAGCAGAATTTATTTCTGCGCATTTTTACACCTCATTTGATACGATAGCCCAGAAAATAATAAAACACAGGTCAATTAAATGTAGTGAGGTCCAGATTTGAAAGTTGCACTTACATACAATACAAAAACACTCAGATATCATCCACAGATTTCCTTCCTTTATACTGAATACAAAATCAATACAATTTACTGCAACTTTCTAATCTTGGGTTATATACTTTGATTTAAATGTACGCTGTGACGTCAATATTTAGTCAATTGCTACAAATGATGTGTCATAATGTGCAGAAATAAATTCTGCTTCCAACACATTTTACAGATTTGTAATACAATCATTATTAAGGGGGTTAGTTACTTTTTTGGAGATGTTTATATCTAGTTAAACGACATAGAAATGCAACTTCTGCAAGTACACCAAGACCAATGCGTCTTGTGCTTGATCTGCTGCAAGCATGCAAATTAAAACCACAGTAATCGAACGTGGCACGTTCCGAATGACGTGCTATTCCATATCGAAACCATATCTACGTCATTATCCAACACATAATTAGTTTTGGATATCCAATATTATATAAAACAAAACAAAAAAATGTATTTTTTTTTTTCTCCTTAGACTGAACATACTTGACGCTAAATCGAAACATTCCGAAACATTATCATGGTGTGTAATGTTACTCCTTATTACCATTGCACTGGGATATGATTGAAAGCACACATCTACTTCCAGCTTCTTGAAATTTGGTAACTATTTCTAATTTGCTATAATTGTTGACACTTTTCTCTTGATCATCTGTTTTTCAACTACTGCAAATTATATGGACATATGAAAACAGATACGCATACAGAATAAATAAAAGGTCCACTGATTAACTCAAACCAAAATATGACCTGGTGTTGAACCAATATGATATACGCCGCATAACAAATAGATGGGAGGGTTTTCCCCATTAACTGTCAAGTTAACCCGGATCTATGGACATATTTATCAATAATGGTTATTAGCATTCGTGCAAATTTACAAACCGTCCTATTTCATGCATTAAATCGCATCGTGATATGTGTGTACATTGACATGACACTCAAACGTATTTATTAAACGAGCGTATGTTCCAGATGGTACGTTGTTTTCTTAGTGAATTGATGAAATCAATAATCTTCTAACTGAGGCATTTTTAGTAGCATATCATCAGCCTGTTATGCTAATTGCCTAAGTCGTTTTTGTAATTTTGAAAACAAAGAACAAAATGTGGTTCAAGCATGCATCAGTTACGTAAGCACGATAACTATTTCGGATAATCCCCTTTCATTTGTATCATTATCATTTGTTCTTGTGCAAAGATTAGGAATAAATATGTTTCATATGCATGCTTGAACCATATTTTGTACTTTGTTCTCAAAATTACAAAAAATGACTTAGGCAATTAGCATGTTGGACGGCTTACGCTACCACAGGGTGAGGTAGCAGTGTTTTCGCTAAAATGAGGGCAGAGGATTATATGGAGCCGGTTGGCGGTATGTTTGAGCGTTTTGCGAGGAAAAGAAAATTATCTATAGCAGAGGCCCCTTTTGTTCGATTATGGTTAATGTATGTACAATAGAAAACAGAAAAATAACTGCATTCTCTGACCAGTTAAAAAGTGACCAGAAGTTTATAACCTATTTAAGAACACGACACAATTTTGTTGAAATTTAGACACTCGTGTTCCTTCGATTTTATTAACTTTTTTCGCGAATTGTGTCACGACTCAGTGCATTAGTTAGGAACCAAAGTAATGTATTCTAACAGCATGTACTTTCTTCATAAATCTAGTTACCCGACATAGAAAGGCAACTTCTGCAAGGACACCAAGACCAGTGCGCCTTGTACTTGATCTGCTGCAAGAATACAAACTCCGGTTATCAAACATTGCACCGAATGACGTGCTATTCCATATCGAAACCATGTTTACATCATTAGCCAACACGTAATTATGTTTGGATATCCAATATTGTAAACCTTATCAAAAACATTATTTTTTGCTCATTAGACTGAACATACTTGACGCTAAATCGAAACATTCCGAAACATTATCGTGGTGTGTAATGTTTCTCATTATTACCCTTGCACTGGGAGATACAACATACTCATTCGACAGAAAGTTATATGACCCTCAATACTCATGTGCAATCATAGGATGACCTTTGCGTGTGTTTGGAACAAACACTCATACTCCGCCACGTGAGGTCAACGTTTGAGCTCTTATTGTTCAATGGAGGATGTAGAATTATGCTCTTACAAATGAGAATATTTTAGGTTATGTCAAATCACACATGTGATGGAATTTTGCATATTAGCTTGTTCTAGATAGAAATACATAGACTATGACTGAAACCCGACATTATTAACTTAAACATTAACACGATGAAACTAAACCCGGTAAGTAATGCATGTGTGTACGTCATTAACGTCAACATAAGTGAATAGTCTGTGAGTGGTTCACGACCTTTCTTTTCAGTTCTTATGTTCGATAATTATGTAAATACTTTTGAGATCCTTTTATGTAATTATTATATTTCTTCCTTGTATGCTCGCCCTAACTTTTGAGGTTAACCGTGTCTTTTATGCAACTCCTAAAATGAATCATTTTAAAATTTGCCATCTATTTTACTAAATCATGTTTAACAAACATCAAGATTGGTAGTGGCGTCACAATGTCTCTCTAAAGTGCGAGAGCGGAGCGTTCAGAGTGAGCCGCTATTCCAAGATTTCTAGGCTATGCAATCTAAAACACGCAGTGTCGCTGTGAACAAAGTCGAGGTGATAAGTACTTTTGAGAGTAAGAACTGGTCTTCTGAGAGCCGAAGATGAAAACAGGGCCGCTGTGGCCGTGTTACTAGATCTTTTTGCATAAACGAGAATTGTCTTTAGATCCGACAGAAGAGAACCATATGTTCCACTCCTCAGAGAGGAGCTCCACTGATTACCAGTTCCTGCATTAGATAGTAACGTTAAGTCACTTCTTGGTACATCGCTTAGACCTTTTTGATAAGGCGCATTGTAAGTGTCATTTTATGTTGGTACACTAGTCCGTAAAAGCTTGATATACACACATCATGTAATAAATTGCATAACATAATGTAATAATGAAATAAATGGTGCTAAATAACATGATAACCATGGATTTACGGTTATGTGAGATGAAATATTTCCTTATGTAAAAAGCGAACAAAAATAATGAAACACCCTACATCAACTTAAATCTTCTTCTTAATTTGGTATTATCTTATTGTATTTAGTTGTTTAGCATATCACGTACAAAATTTAGAAAGACAAAATTATGAGAGGGCAAGAGTTAACACGAGAAAGTGTGTTTACCAAGAGACACTGACAACTACGATTAATAATGTAACGACGAAAATTACTCATTCCATTTAACTAATAGAAAATGAAATACGATCCAACAAACATAGAAGGAGAAATCCTTTCCATTAGTACTCCCATTTTGGTTTAATGGATGCATGTATCATTTTGGTTGTCACCTTTGGGCGTAGCCTTTGTATAGGCGAACAAGGAACGCCAAAGACGTCGAGGCAAGAAATTAGAGAGAATTGACTAGCAAATAAAATGCTTGATACATAAATGATCATTATCTGGGGGCACAAAAATGCATTAATTAAACGTCTCATATTGGTGGGTAAAATATCAAAGTCAGTGTAATATGAATGACAACTCAAAGGCTAACGTTGCATTCTATATAAAGTTGTAAAACTTCCTTCTATCTATCTATAGGCTATGTCAATCCACTGTTTTTATGTAGCCCTCCTCATGATCACTCCAGACCTTTCTATCTACTGCTACTCGCGCCCATGTTGTGTCAATATATGATGTTATATCATCGCTCCACCTTCTCTTCTGTCTACCTCTTCTTCTTTTTTCCTATTCTTGGTTGCCATTCTAACAATCTCTTTGTCCATCTGTTATCATTTCTTCTGGCAACATGTCCAGCCCATCTCCATTTTTATTGTTTGATTTTCCTCAAAATGTCTGCAACACCAGTCAGCTGTCTGATGGTTGAGCACCTTACTTTGTCTCGCAGTGAGATGTTTAACATTTGCCGTTCCATTGCTCTTTGGGCAGATTGTAGTTTAGTTTCTAAATATTTAGTTCATGACCATACATCATTGTTGGAAGGACACATTGGTTATATACTTTCCTTCTGAGTGACATAGGTATATTTTTGTTGCATAAGATTTCTTTATGTCTTCCAAAGCAGCTCCATCCTGCTTTTATCCTTCTCATACTTCTTCCTTCGAACAATCCTTTAACCTGTGTTTGACCCAGATATTTCTACTCCTCAACGCTTTCAATTTCCTGGTCTTCAATGATGATCTTTTCATATGTTGCCAAATTTGTCATATATTGTGTTTTTCCTTTGTGCATTCTCAGTCCCACCTTCTTGCTTTCTTTATGCACGCCATTAAGTTGTGTTTCCATGCCCTTCACTGTTGAGGTAGTAAAGGCAACGTCGTCGTCATTGACCCCTCTTTCATCCAAAGATAGTTTTTTGAAGATAGCCTCCATAGCTAGCTGTTGTGAATATCTTTGGTGACAATGTATATCCTTGTCTAATTCCTCTGGACATCTTAACTATTTCAGAAACATCCTTATTGTAACACAAATTTTATAATACTGTTACTTTTCCTATCCTGGGCCACCGAATATACATTAATATAAACATGCCGGGACTCGGTAGTGTAGCCCTTAATTCTGAAATAAAATCATTAACAATTTCGTCATATTTAATTCAATAAGTTTTGGGAAAACAAGATTAGTAATACTAACCTGGTAAAATAGCTTGAATATTCAATCCACTTTAATTCATTGTATAACATTATATGTGAAATCAAATTACTTACACGATAACCATAAACTGCAAGATTATGTGATTTGCAGCATTTCATTATGTAGGAAGTAAAGAAAAATAAAGATACACAATACATCAACTTCAGCCCGTTCTTTAATTTAGACTTGTTTCAAGTCCTTTGGCGTCCATAGTTAGTGAATATAAAATTCATGGAAGCTTTGCCACATCTTCCAAAAATTTCTATTTCTTACCAAAGTTTTGAAGTTATCTATTCTTTCAAAATAATTATTCAGTATTTACCATCATGACTTTGTGAAAATCTATTTGACATTTGAATTGCTTGATAGTGGACTTTCTTATCATACTTTACCCCAGGCATACTGTGCACTGTAGGGGTAGTGTTTGAGCAAAATCCACACCATGCCCAAAAGGCATACTTCCTCCCTAGCTCATGTTTCGTCCTACACAAAAAATTCTGACCTGACTAAAAATCTAAGGGAGCCCAGTAAATGGCAGTATATGATACTTCGACCATGTGTCCTATTAAAGAATAGCGTGAATAGAGAAAAAGTATGGAGGAAGACTTGATCAAGGCTATCTTTAATTTGGCAACATCTTATTATATTTATTTAGTTGTTTGGAATATCACCCATAAAAAATCAATTTTGAAAGACACTCTTCTGTGAGCGCATGGTGTGTTTACCGAGAGACAGAGACCACTAAGATTAATAATGTAATGACAGATATTTTATTCCCGCCATTTACTTGGTAGAAAATGAAATACGATCGAACAAACTTAGAAGGTATAGTACTCCCATTTTGGCTGAATGGATACATATGTCACTTTGGCTTTCACCTTCGAGTGTGCCCTTTGTATAGGCGAACAGGGAACTCCAAAGACGGAGAAGCAAGAAATGAAAGACGACACAAATCGTGTGTTTTCAGAATGAGAATTGACTAGCAAATAAATGCTGGATACATCAATTATCTTAGTCTGGGGGCATAAAAATGCATTACTTAAACATCTCTGGGTAAAATATCAATGTTGGTTATGTATAGTTTGAACTTCTTTATTGTAACACACATTTTATAATAGTGTTACTTTCCTATTCCGGGGCATCGAATATATTATAAACATGGCGCGAGTCAGTAGTGTAGCTTAAAGAGATAGAATCCTTAATTCTTAATTTAATTCAATAAGTTTTAGGAAAACTGGTAAAATAGCTTGAATTCAAATCTGGTAAAATAGCTTGAATATTAAACTCCCTTTAATTCATTGTATAACATTGTATATGAAATCAAATTACTTACACGATAACCATAAACTTTTCGATTATGTAAGATGCAACATTTTGTAGAAAGTGAAAAAAAATAAAGAGAGACAATCTTTTGTAAGCGCGTGTGTAAAAGAGTTAAACAGAGAAAGTGTTTTTACCGAGAGACACAGACAACTATTAAAGATGAGTAATGTAATGACAGTTATTCTCGCCATTTACCGAATAGAAAAAGAAAACTACGCTCCAATAAACTTTGAAAGATAAATCTTTTTAATTAGTACTCTCATTTTGGCTTAATGAATGCATGTGTCACTTTGGCTTTCGCCTTCAAGCGTAGCCTTTGTATAATTATAGTGAACAGGGAACGCCAAAGACGGAGAAGCAAGAAATGAAAGCGGACACAACTCGTGCGTTTTCAGAATGAGAATTGACTGGCAAATAAAACGCTGGGTACATCAATGATCTTTTTCTGGAGGCACAAAAATGCATTACTTAAACATCTCTGGGTAAAATATCAATGTTGGTGTAGTATGAACGACAACTTATTAAAGGTTATCAGTGCCTTCTATACAAACTTGCAAAACCTCCATATTAAAACACAAATTTGATAATCGTGTTATTTTTCCTATCCCGGGGCACCGAATGTAATAAACATGCCGTGAGTCGGTAGTATATCTTGATAGAATCCTTCATTCTTAAATAAAATCATTATCAATTTCGTCAATAAGTTTTAAGAAAACAAGATTAGTAAAACTAATATGATGCAGGGTTCAAAAGAAATAACTCCCCCTCTAAAATTACAAAACATTGTAAGCGCATGGTGTGAAAGAGTTAAACAGACAAAGTGTGTTTACCGAGAGACAGAGACCACTAAGATTAATAATGTAATGACAGATATTTTATTCCGCCATTTACTTGGTAGAAAATGAAATGCGATCGAACAAACTTAGAAGGTATAGTACTCCCATTTTGGCTGAATGGATACATATGTCACTTTGGCTTTCACCTTCGAGTGTGCCCTTTGTATAGGCGAACAGGGAACTCCAAAGACGGAGAAGCAAGAAATGAAAGACGACACAAATCGTGTGTTTTCAGAATGAGAATTGACTAGCAAATAAATGCTGGATACAACAATTATCTTTGTCTGCGGGCATAAAAATGCATTACTTAAACATCTCTGGGTAAAATATCAATGTTGGTGTAGTATGAACGACAACTTATTAAAGGTTACCAGTGCCTTCTATACAAACTTGCAAAACCTCCATATTAAAACAGAAATTTGATAATCGTGTTATTTTTCCTATCCCGGGGCACCGAATGTAATAAACATGCCGTGAGTCAGTACTGTAGCTTGATAGAATCCTTAATTCTTAAATAAAATCATGATCAATTTCGTCAATAAGTTTTAGGAAAAATAAGATTAGTAATACCAATATGAATATTCAACCCACTTTAATTCATTTTATAACATTGTATGTGAAATCAAATAACTTACACGATAATCATGAACTTTCCGATTATGTGAGAAACACCATTTCATTATGTAGAAAATGAAGAAAAATAAAGATACACAATGCATCAACTTCAGTTCGTTCTTTATTATTTTGGCAACATTTTATTAATGTTATTTAGTTATTTAGAATATCACCCATATACAAATCAATTTCGAAAGACAAAAAGCGCGTGGTGTGAAAGAGTTACACCGAGAAAGTGTGTTTATTCAGAGACATGGGGAAAGTGTGTTTATTTAGAGACATGGACAACTAAGACTAATACATGTATTAAATGTCATGACATAAATCATTCCCGCCATTTACCTTATAGCAAATTAAATACAGACTTTACTCTAAGTATGAAATATTTCTTCACGAAGTGCCAAGACAAAATATGCACGGGGTCTGCATAAACCACACGGGTTTAATATTTATTGGTTGTGTCAGGAGATGGTGTCAAATAATGTTTGAAGGAAAACTGTGCTTTCCATGAGTTTATATCAGGTATGCTTATGTACACTTTTTCTCTGGTAGAATTGACTATGGCCAATAGTGAACAAAAGAGGGTGCCAAAGCAACGTCAATATGGCCAATAGTGAACAAAAGGGCGCCAAAGCAACGTCAATATTGTTTATGTCCATAATATGTTTTTATTTTTATACCAAAGCTGACTATGTCCAGTTTTTTTTTATATCAAAACTGGCTATGTCAAGACCAAAACTGGTTATGTCTATACAAAATGACTGATGTCTGTTATGTCCAATATCGACCATTTTGTGCCCTACCCTGTTGATCAATAAGTATGAGACCCTAACATAAACTTTGAAATAGTACTGTCAACAAATATTTGGAAGATTATTGTTATACTAGATTGTCTGATTTTTCAGCTGTGATGAAACTTTTAAACTCGTTTTTTCTCAAAATGACATTTTTGGACATCGACAGTTTTGGCTTTAAGTCCTCGAAATGAAAGACGACACAACTAGCAACTAATATGTTGGATACGTAAGTAATCTTTGTCTTGGGGCAAAAAATATATTGCTTTAACATACTCAACTTTACAGGTAATTTTCAATGTCGGTGTAGTATGAACGACAACGTATAGGTTAAAATTGCCTTCTATACAACCTTTTTTATTGTAACACGTATTATTTAACCGTATCTGGGGGCAATTATTTGTTAGTGTAGTTTGAAGAATGTAATTCCTAAATAAGTTATTTTTAATTTAGGTATATTGTATTCAATTAAATACCTATTTCATGCGCGTATTTTTTTTTGGAGGGGAGCTTTGGGGGGCGAGAGCTCCCCGGGGTAAAAGCAGGGGGCGGCCAAAACGAAGGGGCGGCAGAAGAAGAAGGGGTGGCAAAAAGAATTAGTAAATAAAAAATGTGAAAAAGTATAAATAATATGTTGCTTTTTTAGGACGCCAGCGCCTATAATCCTTTGTTTGTTTGTGTTTTTTTTTTTTTTTTTTTTTGCTCTTCACTGTTTCAAACGACCGAAAAAAAATTGGGTCAATCTTTTCGGGCTGTTGAGCAAGGGGCGGCAAAATTGCATTTTCTTCAGCCCCCGGGGTAGGAGCGGCCACGGTACGCCACTGTATTTATATTAACCCACAGGCCTCTGCACAAATCTTCGCTGATCACTGTTAGTACATGGCGCTGTATAGTGACATTTGAGTTAAGAACATTATTCGTATTCAGAATGCAATTTGGTGTGTCTGATCTGTAACTGTGCATTCTACTATTTATTTGAAAAATAAGTAGTTGGTTTTTCTTCTCTTCGTCCATCGCCATCTTTTTGTCGTTCTCGCCACCAACCCTCTTTGTATTTATCTCTGTTCGTGCTTTGATATTGTCACTTCTACAAAAGTATGAGAAATACATCTCTTTATTATATCCAATGCACCTACTATCGTTAACAGCCAAAAGCACAACGAAGAGTATTTCGTCTAAAGAGATGTAGGCCTATTTCCTCTCACTTCCTTTTATGAATGTGTCCCCAAACAACATTGATTTCACCATTGTAAAGTCAATTTCATTCCATTTGCTGCGTGTATTTTTATTACGGATGGTCATGACTTTCTGTTTACAATCCGTTGGCGCTTTATACAGCCTATTTCACATATTTATGTCCTTGTCGTAATAACACGACTGTGCGAACATAACAGATAATTTTTCATCAGAAAAGCCGCACGATCAATACATTAATCAGCGTTAAGTATCAATTTTACATTTTCCCCAGAATTCTTTGAAACCATTAAACGCAAGGAGCAATAAATGAGTCAATGTTGTAAATATAAATTTATCTCACTTTCACTTTTTCCCAGAAATCAACGGAATATATTAAACGCGAGGTGCAAACATGATTTTTGATCTTGAAAAAAAAATATTTCATTTAAAATGCATCTGCTTCTTTAACTGGCATTTAAAAAAGATATAACAAGGCATAAAACAACATTTACAATTACATGATACTTTAATAGACAATACAAAAATGGAGCTGCTAATTATCGTAATCTTTGTATGTCTATAGCTGCTGTCCGTTTTCCCTGAAATACCGTATATAACTAGAGACACGACATTGTGCTCTGATGGCATGTTTGCTGGCATGTAAAACTGAGTCTTTTTAAGAAAATTTGAACAATGATGGCGCTATTTATCTAAAATCTTGTTTGTATCTTTACAAGGGGTAGACACTTGTAAAACGGTATTAGAACATCAACACACAGACTAAACAATGACAAGGGAATTTCCAAAAAAATTATTTATCATAAAATGTAAGGTATAACTCATACTATTTGGCTAATTGGAATTGAAAATATATCTAAAGAGCGCCCTCAATTTGCGCAAAAATGTACAGTTTGAAGAATTAAAATTATCACAAAAAAGCAAGTCTAGAATTGAACATTATAATAATGTTTTGTTAGAAAAGTTAATAAATTATCACATCAAACAACCATGTTAAAGGGGCATTTCGTGATCCACAGCCTCATCCCCCACTTTTCCCCAAAAAGTTGAGATTTTTACACCACTGGATACCTCTGGCTACATAATGTTTATGTACCAAATATTTCTTGCAGATTAATTCGTTCAGCAAAAATATCGCCAAATTTGAATTTCGTTCTGGTGCACCAGAACGAAATTACAACACATTGTCTACGGAGCAGTACACATTATCATGCATAACTCGCAAACGCAAAATCGGAATCAACTGAAATTTTGGAAATAAGCTTTTTTCGTGGATATCTACTGAAAAATGTCATAAAAAGAGGATGCTAGGATCACGAAATCCTCCTTTAAGCCTGGTTGTGTGATAAAACTTAAGTCAGAATCCAAGCACGATTAGCAGAACTTCGAGGGGAATGTCGGAATGTTATTTGTTATAATCTTTCAACACTTACTTCCTTAACTTGTCTCATTCCTAATATCAAAATTAACACTAAAATTGTTTGTTTAAATAATGCGAGTTTTTTATACTTCATACTGAGAAATACAGCTGTTGATTATGTACAATGCATTTGTCAATTACCGCCAAAAGCACAACGATGAATATGTTCGACTAAAGAGATGTATTTCCTCTCTCGTTCTTTTATGGATGTGTTCCCGAAAGAAATCAAAATTCATCATATAGATTTGACCTTTGTAAAGTCAATTTCAATCCATTTTCCACGTCTGTTTTTACCACGGCTGGTCACGACTTGCAGTTTACATACCGTGACCCTTCTATACGGTCTATTTCATATATTTATGTCCCTGTTGTAAAAACACGACTGTTTGAATATAGCAGATCATTTTCATCAAAAACGCCGCTCGTTCAATATATAAGTCAGCGCTGAGTATCAATTTTACCTTTCCCCCCGGAATTCATAGAAAGTATTAAACGCGAGGAACGAGTACACTGCAAGAACAGTGTTTAGAAATGAAACACTTTTCTAAACACAATTTTGTCTTCACTTTGTAAACACGTTTAGAAGCTAAGCATCACTGTGTAAAATTTTCTGAACATTGGTCAGTGATGTAATTGTTCAATTGCTAAACATCTGACATAAAAAATTCTAAACATAATGTTTCTAATATTATTCTTGCCTTCGCTTTCTAAACACTGTTTTTGCAGTATAGTATTTCTAATCTTGGCGAAATATTACATTACAAAATACATTATTAAACATATTTGTTTGCTGAAAAGTCTCTAGGTATGGAAAGAAAATCCTATATATAGTCTACTTTTGTATGCAATTCGATTTCCAACATTCTGTAAAACCTGCAAACATATTAATTTGGGCTGCAGAGGAATAAACACATCTTACATGTTCAATGATTTACGAGAAGATCTTATCGCAAAGCAACAAGTGTGGAAGAGTAGATTTCCGGGTTTTAGATCATGTTGAGTAGACTCTAATATTAGACATAGAATTTAGTAAATAATGTGGTGAATAATGCAAACTGCACCTCACCACTTTTATGTAACTGCATTACCCAGAGATAAAACACAATCTTCTTCTTAAAACCTTAGATGAAACCGCTTTTATTATCTCATTGTTACTGTGAAATCACAAGCTAGCTTACTGATCTGGTTTTTATCTAAAATATCAAGAATCAATATATCCAAACTGTCATTTAAATTGTTAAGTGTGATAATGTGATCTTAAAAACACAGTAGTACTCTAAAATCGTAATTCATTTATTTTATTCTCATTTTGTTGATGTTTGTAAACATTATCTGTAGGCCTACTGATCAATAGTTTCGTCCTTTCTGTCATGATTTACGAATTTATTGTGGTGAGGCAAGTTGGTTACATTGGGTTATATCTTTTTATGATCATGTGAACTTTTATTATCCTAACTTTGATCCCACAAAATTTGCCCACATTGGGTGATTGTTAGGGCACTTTTACCCAAATGCGCCCATTTGGGCACATTGAGTGGTCTTTCAATGTAGACATTGTCTCCACTGAAATACATCCATCGATATACCAACATCACTGAACCGTAGCACATCCCCGTACACCTTCAACCAGAAAGTCCACCCTCCCCGGGGGCATTGATCAACTTGACAAAATCATAAATGTTAAGCTTCTTCAACATGCCAATATCACGTTTATAACAGGAATGTGCTACGTTCCAATTTATTCAAATCACAGGGTGCTGACGTTGTTTCACGTCTAAATGAAAACCAAGACCTACATACAAAGCAAATACATTTAAACATTGAATACTATGCTATGTCTCCTTTGCAGCTGAATCCAAATTGACTTATTTTCGATTCTTGTCAGAGCATATTTGAACACAATCTGCATTTGAATTGGCCTAATATCACACCCGTATTTGGAATATGGCATCGCGATAAATATATCTCGAATGCCTTGTTATATCATTCGTATTCGTGGCGATAACGCAAAGAAAAGAATTAGATCACGATTATTAGACGAGATCTATTATAGTCGACTTGAGCAAAAGCAAATAAATCAAACTAAAATCTTTTGCATATTATAGTATAATTCCATAAAGTTGTTTACCATATAGGCTAAACATTCATATCCGAATTTAGAATACTGTTACTTTGAGTTATCATGCAGTATCCTCTAGAAGCATGAGTTAAATTTGTTATAATAAAGTTTGTTTTGTTTTCAGTAAAGTGTGTTGTATGTTAAAGCAAAACTTTTTTTTTGTATATAGCAATAATGCTAATTGTATAATTATGAAAACGATCTTTATGCACATAGAACCTAGCTATAGCCAATAAAAATCATGCCAGCCCATTAAGATAAATGAAGATTTTGCTCTTAGCATTGGGTCGAGAGATAAGAAACTTAAAATTCTTTTTCCGAGCCCGATAAAAGGATGTGCGTAAAACAGTTGTCTCGGAATTATAACAACAACGACAAAGCAATCAAAAAGCAAAACATTGTAAATTGTTTTCTTTTTAATTGTTTGTTCAATTGAATGAAACATTGATCCAAAGCGGTTTTACAAATTAAATCAATTATTATCGACGCACATTGCCTTATGTAAACGTGAGTGGGTGATAAAACAAATTCCCTATTTCAGAGTTCAAACGAATGCGGATAATTCTTCCAGATTTTTAACTGGGGCAAAATTGCATCAATTCTTATCATTTGGAATGTTGTACCTGAGGCAACTTGTCCCACTTGTCGTATCCACACACGCAGCGAAGATTTAATCAGAACTCGGTGTATTAGGAAAACTGCACTTGTTTCCCCGTTCCATAGCCTGTTAGTAACTTGAATATGAAGAGCATTCTGAAAGTTCTTCGGGGTAGGAAATGTTGCTACCTGGTGTCGATTTTATTTGGGTATGAAGAAATGGGTCACAGCGAGATATGTTATGCGAATGTTAATGTAGAGTCTAAAAATTGATCAAGATAACACAAAAGTGTTGAGGTGTTTTTTTGGTATCGTCACATAAATGTTTTCAGCACTAGCATTTTGCATTGTGATATAACCTCTGAGTACACGAATCGAGATGTAATAACTTTTTGAATCATTTATTACACCTTTCATTCTGGAAGTACTATATAGTCCGTATACCTTCCTCGAGTCAGTAAAGTAAAATCAAATTTTGCAGGAATCTGTTATGTTATATCTTGATTCCTTACATCATTTCCGTTCTGAAATCTATACTTTTATATACTTCTCATAATTACATTTAGAGATACAATAAAAAACAATATCTAAGTTACTGACTCGAGGAAGGTATACAGACTATACATACGCTTCATTTCTGGCTTTTGGATGCCGCGTAATGAAAACAAAAAACTTTTGTTGTTCAATGATTTCCAAGTGATCGTATCGTTAAGTTTATTTCCGGTTTTAGCTGAGGTTGAGTTATCTTTATTGCTAGAAATAGAGCTTGACAGATAAGATGATATATAATGCAAACTGTACCCCACCACTTTAATGTATAATGAACTACCCTGGGATAAAACACAATCTTCTTCTTAATACCTTAAATGAAACCGCTTTTATTTTATCATCAGGATTGCCACAGTTCTTTGATGTGATCATTTATAAGTTTTTCAAACAAAACATCATGTACAACCCAATTTTAGGCTTAAATAGCTTAAAGCGGTATCATGCTAATGTATACTGATGCTTTTGAGTCATTTTCAACTTTAATTTCTCCTTATTTACAACATTATTCCTTTTCACAGCATTTTTAAAGCTTTTAGGATATAAAATGTACCTATTTATGACAAGATTGGTGGCGCTATTTAGAGACTGGAAATTTCTCTTTCAGGCTTTTAATACAAATAATTCCTTTTACTATGTTAGTTTGAAACACAAACAAAAATAATTCTAAAAAATCTTACACTGAAAGACACAATTTCATGCCTGCAGGATTTTTTTTAATGTGACATTACTGAAAAAGAAATAAAACTATTGCTTTAAATTTACCCAGGAAAATGAGTTTCATAGCAAAAAGGTGTATCACTGAATTGTGCCGAAAAACATTTATCGATCGACTTTTAGTTCACCTATGCATAACAATAGAAACTGGTCAGTGGCGTACTGAGTGTAAATATCAGAAGAAAATCATAATGATTGATACTATATTTTTATATCCATCAAAATCAAAACGGATGTTCTGACAAAACGATAATATAATTATAGACCTACACGGTGTGCCTTATAGAGCTGGGAAACATCTTCTTTAGCGAACTTCACTCCTCAAAAAAGTTTGGAAACTTTCCAAAACGGCTATATATCAGAAATATTTGAAATCGATTTCCGCATTGTTTCATATCAATACAAACATTGTTCTTTCCATTGTGTGACCATAACTTATTTCATGGTTGAGTAACTGTCTTTGACAGACAGGGAGGTCTCAAACAAAATATGCCAAATTTGCTATTGTCTGCGCCATTTGCATCAGTAAACATGAGTAAGGAAATCACACTGTTTCATTAAAGCAAAATCAGTAACGAGTAGAGAATCCATATGCGTTCACAATAGCATTGTATCTTCTTCTCATATCCTTCTTATCAACCTGGCCTCACACACCTGAGAGATTGCATTCCACTCTTCAATCAAGGTCTATATTAAAAGGTGATTTGATCTATCACTCTAGTGCGCACAGCCCAACCAAGTTGGTCGAAAAGATGTTCCATAGGATTTTAATCCAGGCTATTGGCTAGCCACTCCATTCGCTGAACTCCTCCTTCTTGCAGGAAGTCATTTACAACAATTGCCCTGTGTGGTCGATCGTTATCATCCTGTAGAACAGCCTTCGGTCCACGGTTTTGCAGAAATTATACTGTAAACAACTTCTCATTAATTATCTTATTCATGCATTAACCCATATAAAGCAATAAGATGAACGCATACAATGGTCAGTTTGGCACATTTTCTTTGAGACCTCTCTGTCTTTCAAAAAGTTACTCAGCCGTGGAATAGGTTATCGTCACAAATGAGGTGTCATTGTTGACAGGAAAGAACAACGTTTACACCGATATGAAACAATATGGAGATAGATTTCAAAAATTTCTGATATACAGCTGCTTTTGAAAGTTTCCAAACTTTTTTGAGGAGTTTATATTAGTTTGAACAACTCGTTGTGATAAATTAAAACTATTTACCTTCGGGCCATTCAGGAAAACAGTTCTGTTGATCTCAACTCGGACCAATAGTTTTAACCAGAATCTCTTTTTGTTCCAAGTACTTAAGACTTTGACACTGTTAAGCTTCAAGGCCAATCATAGAATCTGGCGCAGCTATGAGCTAAAGGCTTATTGCTGGCCACGACAGTTAGTGACAGATAACATAATGTTCTTCTTGCCAAAATCAATTCAAATTTTACTGACCTGACAGTTTCGGCCATCTTGGTCGAAGGCCATCATCGGAGTGATGGTACTTGATCCTTCCTTCTGGTTGATTGGTAACCAACAGAGGGCGCACTAGCGCCCAGAAGTGGATCGTATATATGACTGAACAGAGATGAGGGGGCCCATTTTGTTGTATACCTGATAAATTTCTTCAAGAAGTTAGTGGAAGAATTATGTAGTAATGCCTTAGCGGATTCGATTACCTGCCTCCTCAATTGCCGCATATCGTTTTTGTTTTAGGCAATCAGCACCAGCAGGCTTTATAACATTTACATTAAGATAAAAACGCCAAACTTTCTCAGAACTTTCCACTAGACTGGTATAACCCGTAATAAATTTAACGCTAAAGACTTAAAAGGAAAAAAAACTTCAAATTCATTCACAGTTCCTTCCTTTATGAGCGCTTTGAATGTAACAGCGAATCTCTATGGGAAGATCCAAACATTAATCAATTTAATAGAATCATTACTTAAGCTTATTCAACTTACCAATAGCACGTTTATAGGTAAATGATGAGTTCAAATGTATTCCCTTTACATGGTTCTGACGTCATGTCAGGTCTAAATGCAAACCAAACCTTACACCTTCGTAGTGAATACATTTATAAATTGAATAATATGCAACATCTCACTTACAGTTGAATCCAAATTGACCTATTTTCTATTATTTTCAGAGCACACTTTGCCGTCATTTGGATTTGAATTGGCACCTGTATTTGGGACAAGGCATCATGATAAATGTGTCTCGAATGCCTTGTTATAGCATTTACCACATTCATGGTAATAAAGCAAAGAAAAATTGGGTCACGATTACTAGTCAAAATGTATAGTCGACTTGATCAAAACAAACAAATAAATCAAACATAGAACCAGTAGCGTATTCTCGCTTAATTACATGACGTTGGTAGCCATGTTCGAATACATTCCTATCGGAATTAAGAAGACTTTTTATATGTGGTTTATCATGTGGAACAAGAACCCCATTCACGAGCATAAGTTGACAATGTTGTAATCAAGTATGTTTTCAGTAACAAAAATGTATATGTTAAACAAAATACATGTTTCATTATATGTACAAGCAAATTTTACAAATCCGTAACAAAATACGGGCTGATCGATTTATCTAGTGTGTCTTTTTCGATTATACCTGCGACCAATAATGCCAGTTTGTATGCAGTGTGGCGGTATTCATTTAATGAACCGTTGCTAACCCCATACATCTTCAGGATGAAGCTCTCCCCCTGCTCTCTGTACTTCATCATGTGTGCTGCTGGCAATAAGGTATCTAACAAGTCATATCATGTTTCTTGTTCACCATGTTGAAGGGTTTGCGCTTTCTTCGACGATAAATGGCTGAGACTATGTCACAGCCTGTAATAGCGTGAAGAGACATCAAGTGATGTCTTGTTTCTCCAATCGTCTGCTGGATGTGGCGAATGCTGAATACCATTTCAGGATTACTGCCCGAGCCACCATCATAACAAGTAGGTCAACACCTGTACCAACGGCCACAACTGGCACCTCTTCTGCCTCTGCTACTGCTAGTGATGTGGAGACTATCAGCGTGTCTGCGTCAGCTTCTGCCTGCTTGACAAGTATCCCAGACATAAGCATATTTTCATTGAGAGTGAATGAAATGCAGCTTGAGTTGTGGTAGTTGGCATATTCTCCTCAAATATGATGTCACTAGACGTGCACTTTTGAGCTCTCCGTCTCTGTTTTGCTTGCTTTGTAGACATAGCGCTGCCATACCCATCAAATACAACAATCGGGTGGGCTCCATAATGCTTTAGCATGTGTGATGTGTAATTCTGACATATGCCTGCATAGGTGGAGGGATGTGGCCAAATGGTATGTCGAAGTATGTAACCACCATCTACTACAAAGAGACAATTCTCTGGCAGCTTGGAATGCTCAGTGAACGATTTCAACAGAAGGCCCATGGAACTCTTTGGCGGTTTACGCATAAGGTCATCTTCAATGAGAGAAGGTGGTTGAGGAGCTAGTTCGTACGACGCCATCTCAGAGCTGTTGTTCAGTACACATGTGATTCTATTAAATAATAGAGTCGGATTCACTTCTACTTGTTGTCCCCTAACTCGCACCATCATCCTTTGCTCCAATCGTAGTAACCTTGTCATTTCCGCGTAAGGCAATGTTTGTAAATTTCTTACCCGTTATTTCTGATGCTGACTTCGAGCCAACGTCTACCGCTCTATCACAGTTAGCGGATGAATCTACTACAGTCCCAGTTGACACAGATACCAGACGATCCGGTTCATACCCAGCAAAGGGGGGATGTGTCTCAACCAACCAACACAAACTTTACGATCCCTTATGTCTTTTGATTGAGTTGTTTGACGCAAGTCTCTGTGCTGCTCTGAAGAACCCGTATGAACACGCGTGAACTGCTCTAAAGCATCACAAACTGGGGCACATCAAGGTAGTGGGTGGGCCCACTTGGTTAATGTACTGTCCGTGATGCCGCGACCATGTGTCATTCCCCCTGATGTTTTCAAAGTCCGTTTGATTTTGGTCAGAGAAGTTTCCACCCCAGAAAGAATCTAGACGTCGGATGGTGAAATATCCCTTGTCTGTGAACAGTTGGTACTCTTTGGTTGGCATTCTTTTCCCCAAAGACTCCATCTGTTGTAAATACAACCTTGGAGATGCCCTGCAGCGTGGAAGTGAGGCATCATCTCTCTTATGCAGTAGAGGTGGAGTTCCAATTCCCTGTTCTTTCAGCTCTAATGAAATGCAGAATAAGAAATTCCTATTTCCAGCCCGATTCAAAGGCTGTTCGTAACAAACTGCCTCAGAATTTATAACAACAAAAAGCAATCGAAAAGCAAAACATTAATTTTTGTTTGGTAAAGAGCAAGCAGTTTAAGTAATTTTGTCATTTTGATTATTTGTTCAGTTGAATGAAACATTGATCCAAAAGAGTTTTTATAAACTAATTATTATCGACGCACATAAGCTTATTGTACACGTGAGAGGGTAATAAAACCAATTCCCTATTTCAGAGTTCAACAGAATGCGGATAATCCCTTGTGCTCTAGATATTTAACTGGGGCAAAATTGCATCAATTCCTATCATTTGGAATGTTGTACCTGAGGCAACTCTCTTAAATCGGATTTCAATCCACTTTTAGTATCAATATACGCAGAGTAGATTTAATTACAACTCCGTTAGGAGAACAGCACTTGTTTCCACCTTTGGTAGATTGTTAGTAACATGATCATATTAGAGTATTTAAATATGAAATGTTGCTACCCGGCGCCCATTCTACTATTTTGTTAAGAAATGAATCACAGTGAAATATGTAATGAGAATACTATCGAGTCTGTAATTGAATCATAACATAATTGGTTTAGGTGTTCTTTTGATATCTCCAGATGTAAATGCTTCCATCATCAGCACTTTGTATTGTGATTTAACGTTTGAGTAAGGGACTCGTAATGCAGTGAAACTTTCTGGATCATTTATGATACCTTTCATTCTGGAAGCACTGAACACATCTTTTAAAAAAAATCCTGGCTGTGGGCTGCCAATGAACGACAAAAATTCTGACATGGTCAATGATTTATAAGATCTTATCTTAGAACAACAAATTTCCGGTTGTAGATCTTGTTGAGTAGACTCTACTAGAATAGAATTTGTTCATACTAACAATAAAGCATGAGCTTATTTGACCACAATTTGCATTTGAATTGGCCTATTGGAACACAAGATATCGTGATAAAGTGTCTCGAATGTTTTGTTATGTCATTATTTTGTAAATTAAATCTAATACTTTTTTTTTTTTTTTTTTTTTGGTGGCGCTGCGCTGGTGGCGACACGCACTTGAGATCATCTCCGTATTTTTGCATCTAAATACTCTTTTGTTCATAGTATTCTTGAGCAAACCCCTTGCAAATGAGTCAACATGAAGGTCAACATCTGCCTGATGGGACTATTATGTCTCCTGCTGCTGATTAACAACGGACTTGGTATCATAACTCCAAGTACCGTCGTTAATTTATGTGTTCATACCATTTCTAGGGAGTGCTTTGAATTTCATTGTGCTATATAAAATACCTCTTTTTGTATTAGGCTTGTTCTCTAATGTATTTTATTATGATCTCATGTGCATGTAATTTCCAGAAATGGATTAATAATGTTTTACTTGACTTGACTTGACTTGGAACTAAAATTTGCAACTCACTTTGCTACGTTGCGTCCAAAAGCATCGGACTTCATCAGGCATCTGATTGATGATGTTGTGATGACGTCAGATGTTGTGACGTCATACGTCAATCAGATGCCTGATGAAGTCAGAAAATTTGATTGAGGTCTGAGTTGATATAACCTAAATACCAATAAGTGTTCGTCAGAACTGAAATACACTTGTAATTTACCAGTTTTGAAAGTGGCATGAGCTTTAAAAATATGGCTTTTTAAAGTGGTACGCACTCATAAAGTTTGAATGGCCCCCTGGGCCAAATCAAATGTTATAAATATACTGTACACAGAGAAACAGCGTAAGTTCATTGGACATACAGGAATCCACGCAGCTGTTTTTGTACCGTAAGTTTATAACATTTGACCCAAGGGGGGGGGGGTATTCAAACTTTCTGAGTACGTACCACTTTTAAGAGCCATATTTTAAACTCCTAACATGTTCCAAAAATTGGTACATTGCAAGCATATTTCAGCTGTGATGAATGCCGATTGCTGAAGAAAACCCTATAAATTTAAAATAACAGAACAATAGTGCATAAGGTCCCGCATTGTGTCCCCCACAAAGCTCTAATTCAGCTTCTCTATATCCGCCATTTTAGTCAAATTCGCTAGAGTATGAGCACCATGAACTTATGGAAAGCACATGTTCTATCAAACAATTATTTTACACCATCGCTAGACATACCCCAATTAATATTTAGCCCATTTGGTTTGTGCAGAATCCGTCCAGACCAGTCGTGGATTTCTTTAAAAAAAAAAATTCCATACTTAATTTCAAGTCTGTATATAAAAATGTTAAATCAGGCCTCTTTTGCCTCTTTAGATAACCGGGACAAATTCTCTCGCTTTTAATGCCCCTTCAGAATGATTTGCTTACGCCTCTGGATATTTTTAATTTCTCTTAAAATTAATATATACTGCGCCAAAAAGGTATCCTTGCACTTGGAAATAAAATCCTAATTTTAAGACTGAACTATATTTTGGTATATTTTTTTTTTTGATAGATGCACTATTATAATCCTGCATATTATGACACCACATTGAATCCAATGTGACATCAGGAAGTAAAGTTACAAGCATTTGATTTGAAAGTAACAGACTGCATATACACGCCTGATCGGGTACATGCGACGACGATGTACAGCCGTTATGGACTACACCACATTTCGCCATACTGCATTTTAGAAACGCTTGCTGTTAGAATAAGAAAAATTTTAATTGTAATTATTGCACAGGTCACGGCGACCCTGTGACCTTTCCGGAAAAAGCCGAGTGGCAGGTTTTTCAAAATATTTTCTGTGTAAAAACTGTACCATCAGATAGGTAATGGAATATATGAATATTAACTGTACATCTATCACAACAATTTTTGATAACAACTTGCGTCACAATTGATCTGGTATAGAAGGTAGAGAATTTATTTCAATCTATACGCCATTTTTTTTTTTTAATTAAGTGAAAATTAATTCTGTAAAAACTGTAATTTTTTCATGTAATTTTCACATTAGACCCGACAAAAGATTACCGTTTTATTGTTATGATAATCTAATCTTTTGATTTCGTAAATAAAATTAGGGGTCTAATGTGGATTTAGGATGCAAACTGGAACAATCCAATGCCTTGCCAAAAGCATTTGCTTCAAAATGGAGTTCGGATGCACTTCGTAATACAACTTCCGCCACTGCGGTAAACCACATGCACAGCAGAGCACGTGGCCGATATCAAAATCGATTTTATGTATTGTGTATGTAGGCCTATTCATAGGACCCTCATATTAATTGTCTCTATGCGCTTGAGAATTCAACAATATAAATAATGGTAGCTTTATTATAATACACATTAATGTTTTAAGCAGATAAAATTCCAAAATATGATGTAGTAATGAAGTTGCGATTTATTATTAATATTAGGCCTATATGTTTAATTTTTCACGATGACACTATCAAGTCCTTCGTGGTCGAGCGGTCTAAGGCGCTGCCGCTGGTCATATGATTGCACAGCGTGGGTTTGAGCCCCGCCTATGCCTAATTAAATTTCCTTCTTTTTTTAAATTTCATATTAGGCCTATGTTAGGGAAATGTGGCTGGGAGAAGGTGTGTATGGCGAAGAGTGGTGTGGTTATGGACAATAACCACGCAAGATATTGATGGGATCAAAAGAATTTAAACAAAAGGAACTAAAGAAAACTGAAACAAAAGAACTGAAAAATAAAATTAAAGTTGTGAAAAGTACATAGAAAAAATCGATTGAAATAGAAATGTTCTGTTTTAAATAAAGCTTGATTGAAAAAATTGCCTTGTCTCTTTGTTGCGATTATTGGAATCTTTCCACTTGTATAGACCAGTTTGTCACTTTTAAAACTGGACCTTCGTCCAATCAAATGCTTGTAACTTAACTTCTTAAGGTCACATTGGATTAAATGGGGTGTCATAATGTGCAGGATTAAATAGTGCATCTATTCAAAAAATAAATTTACCCAAATATGGTTTAGTTTTAAAATTGGAATTTTTTTTTCCAAATGTAAGGATACTTTTTTGGCGCAGAGTTGTCTGTATGTCAGGTATTATTTTCCATCATGTATCGAGAGTGGTGTCACCGTATCTTCTACTATATACAGTAACTTGTTGACAGTAAATTAACGCGTCTCAAGCACGTTATTTCAATTTGATTGAGTTACTTTCGAATCTATAGTCAGTGTCTATATCCACAAGCAAGCATTTCAGTTGTAGACATTGCTCGCTTATTGATGAGGAACTTGGGGGTACTTGACACAATTTCTTGCACGAAAGTATTGTTCTTTAGGCTTACCGAAGGCGACATACACATAATCTTAGAGATAGCAAAGCTGTTTTAGGCAGCACTGCACACGTTTCTTTGATGTGATCATTTATTTAATTTAGGAAATAGGAAACAAAGGATTTATTGACTGTTTTATTGATTTTCACTACTTAAATGTCAAGTACTATAGACATGATATACAACATTTTAAAGCTAATTTCAAGCAGAATATTTTGGTTGAATATCTCAAAAATGATGATTGGCGACTTCGGGGCTCAGTTGTGCTGAGGGGTCACATATGTTCAAGACCTGTGCAATACCAACAACAGTCACATGTACATATTTTTCCAGCTCCTTTTAACATAGATTTTCGTTTCTTTTCCAACCTAATCATTATTTCTTTTTTGTGGTATTTTTTATTCTATTAACTGTACATTTGTGTGCAAATTGAGGGCGCCATTAACATATATTTTTAATTTAAGTTATTCCTAGCATTCCAGGATATTTTTTTTAAATTTCGTTGTTATTTGTTACTATTTTTCTGATGTTTATAGCCATTATGCTAGTATCTACAAATAGCGCCATCATTGTCCATCTGTTTTTTTAAATGACGTAGTTTTGCATGCTATCAAACAAGTTTGTGCATAATTGCGCTTAGCCATTTCATTTTATTGGCCTCCAAGTAGAGGCAGCGGTCACAAAAAAATTTATTTGCAATGGGTAAAACAATGTCCATTGTAGTCGATGAGAGCACTTGAGATATTCCACGTGTAATCTTACATCAAACAGGGTAATCACTAATAAATAATCAGTTGATAATAGCTAACATTTACAGGGATCCATATTTTCAAGTACCGGTACCAAGTGTTTTACAGTGGTAAGCCTCAAACGGCCAAGTATTTGGCATGGCCACGAGCTAATTGCTTTGTGCTGGCCGCGAAAGTATGTGGCAAAATTATGCAGTAGTGCCTTAGAATATTATTATTACCTTCCTCCGCAATGGTTGCCTCGTCGTCTATCTTTTTGTGTTTAGATTGTAAATATACAAACAACATCAGGAAGATTTTGGCACGACTCATAACAAACTTAAGTTCAAAGACTTTACAGTTCATCCTATCTATATACAATAACATGTGTTTTCCGTTTCTTTTTGAGAGCGCTGTGAAACTTTGGGTATTATAATAATTATGCGATATATAATTTGCTGTTGTTATTTGTGACCGAACGCAATGATGTGTGATGCTATAAATTAGTCCACAGGGGTAAAACAAATAGGGCTATACATATCTTTTTACAATTTCGTAAAATATTTTTCGACTTATTTTAAAACGTATTAGGGGGCACTTAAAAGTTGTGCACAGTGCATATGGGTTATTAATGATTTCAGGCTCCAACTGATAAATCCATATTTCGCCGCAAAGGATATTAAATTCTTCTTGCCATATGTCAAATACGATTGTATACAAGGACAACACTACGGCATATCAGACTTCCCAATCCAATTAATTCCAGATTTTAAAAACTATATAATAATACTAAATGAAATACATGTATGTAAGTCTGCATTGCATATTAAGCAAAAACAGCTGAAGAAAACGCGTTTGGCACGTTTTCTCTCTTATAATTTACATTAAACATTCCAGTAACATTAACCTATTTTCCATATTGAAAGAAAACAGTCTATGGCACGAAATATTTTTTACAATTGATACATTAACTTTTATATTACAAAATTAATGCGTCTTCATTTCCAAATGTCGTGTCTACATTTTTGGTATTATTTATTTACAATTTATATGAACCCAAATGTATAATCTCTTCGAAATATCATGTTACAATATTAATTTAATTTAGGTTAAGAATTGCGTATTACTGATTGAGAGTGAAATTGTACAAAATGTTTTATTTATTTATTTTTATTTATTTATAACATTCGGCAGAAGCCAGGCTAATCCCAATAGTGCTCAGAGGCTACTAAATTCAAGGGATGCCATCCGGATATGACGGGACAGGGATATGGAAAGAAGTCCGATTTAAGATGCAGGAGGAAAACCGGAGCACCCGGAGAAAAACCTGCGAGGACGAGCATGGATCGGCAACCAAACTCACATGTGGCGCCGCGGGGAATTGAACCCCGACCACAGCGGTGAGAAGCGAGTGAGAAGACCACTACACTAACCCGCCCTCCTTGCACAGTGTGCAATGCACACGTGTGCAGTGCAATGCACACGTACTGAGATGTTGATGTCCGTATTAGACGCATCAGCATCTCAGTACAGGTGCATTATCTTGTACAATTTTTCAAGCAACAAGTAATACCCAGGTTTTAACGTATTTCATACAATCCCGTGACTTTTTTTTTTGGCTTATGTTCCTAATTTAGGGTTAAGACACCTTATTTGGGGTGTGGCCTGCTTTATCTGGGGTCTACGTCCCTTAATCTGGTTTTTTGTGTGGAAAATATGATCAAATACATGTATAAATGCATCAAACTGCGTAGAAATTGAATAAATCCTGCGTGACAAGAACGCGTACGAAAACAATGCGAGTAATGGAGTTCGCGCCCTTGTAAATATACACAATCAATACATTCCTGGCCTTTTCTAACGTTTTCTCGCTTTTTGTACTTCCATAAAAAGGCTTTTAAGCCTTTTTATTGGTCTATTGCCATTTGGTCTAATACCATTTCGTCTAATTCCCGTTTAGTCTATATTCAATTGGTCTATTACCAGAAAGGCCAGAAGTGCCACTTAGTCTAATAATCATATAGACTAATGTCCAATTAGTCTAATATTGTTTGGTCTAATAACCGGTATGTCTACTAACCATATAGTCTAATAACCATTTGGTCTAATATTTCTTTAATAACCATTTGGTCTAATAACCGTTTAGTCTAATAACCTTTAGGTCTAATACTCGTATGGTCTAATAACCAGTTATACCATTTCGTCTATTTATTAATAAACTAAATGCTTGTAAGACTAAATGATGTGTAGACCAAATGGGTATTAGACCAAATGGCTATTAGACCTATTGGTTATAGACCAAATGAGTATTAGACTAAATGGTTGTTAGACTAAATGGTTTTAGACTTATTAGTTATTAGACTAAATGGTTATTGGACCAAATGGTTATCGGACCAAATGGTTAAAGGACCCAATGATTATTGGACGTAGTGGATATAGACCTAATGGGTTTAGACGAAATGGATGTAGACGAAATGAATATTAGACCAAATGGTATTAGACCAAATGGCAAATCCCCTTTTTATGGAAGTACAAAAAAGCGAAGCTTGCAGTTCCAAATGTTCAGACCCCTTCGGAATTTTAAAAAACCGTGCGGAATGTACATGTGAAAACACCCTAAGAATCCGGTACCCATGAAAACGGACTAACATTTTCCGAAGTGTTGCAATTTTCCCTAATGAGAATCAAACTTATAAAACTAGTCAATTTATCTAGAAGTTACTTACACAAAATGAAGACTTTTTACCAGAATAAACAAACATTGGAGGTGTAGCACATGTGGAATTTTACTACCTTTGTCCAGTATTGACTCAAAATAGACAGACATGGCAACTACCGTATAAATGATAATATTAATTTTCAAAGCAATTACACACCTGGGCCGTTGATACCCTTTTTCCTTTTATTTTATATGTGCGTAAGAGAAATGGCGAATCCTTCTGGGAAAAGCCAAACCATTCCAGAATTAATCAATTTGACAGAATCATTATTGAAGCTTAATTGTAAACATGCCAATAGTACGTTTATAGGTTCAAATGTAATCCAATGCAATGTGCTAACGTCATGCTAAGTCTAAATGAAAACCAAAGAGTGAATACATATAATATGCACCCGATATCAAATTTACCTATTTTCTATTATTTTCAGAGCACATTCGACCACAATTGACCTAGCATCACACCAGTATTTGGAAGATGGCAACGTGATAAATATGTCTCGAATGCCTTGTTATATCATTCACATTCGTGGCAATATTTAAAAAAACGCGAAGAAAAAACTTATTTCGCGATTATAAGATGAGATGTATTATTATCGATTTGAGCAAAAGCAATTATTTACAACATTTAGGCGACTTGGTCAAAACCATATAAATCAAATTTGACTCAAACCTGTCACCTATTTTAGCACAATTAAGTTGTGCTAAAATGTTAGCATACATTCATGTCTAAATACAGAACACAATTATATTTCAGTTATCTAACATGTAAGACAAATCCCCTTTTAGAAACATGAGTAGTTCATTTTGCTGTAATTAGGTTTGTTTTCAGTAAAATACTGTTTAAGCAGAAATTGTTCACCCTTAATGGCACCGGAAGCACTTTGGTAACACCCTGCCGAAGGAGACGGCTGTTGCAAGTTATGCAACCATGTATTGTTTATTATTTAACTTAATAATCTTGTTTTTTGATATCAATGTACAGCTAGGTGTATATTAAGCACAAACAGTGTGTATACTATGTCATTACGACGTCATTATGCTAGTACACCCTAAATAGATATGAAAAATCACATTTGTACATTATACAGGCCAACATTGTCGGCTAAAAATAATAGAAACGTGCTATTTTTGAAGAAAAAAAATTGGCTGAATATGAAATCAAATCACTAGTCTAATCTAAAGTTCCCGCTAAATATGAGCGCAAAGGATGTCGTCCCACAATAAGCTGAAGTCGCTTGGCGGTTAATGTTGACGTGCCAGAAAAACGAGGTACAGGAGGGTAGAATAATGTAATCTTCTAATTAATTTTACAATGCTGTAACCATGGTAACGAAATTAATTAAGAATGTAGAGGAAAAAGATGTAATGAAGAAATATTGCTGATTGTATACGAAAAGATACTTTAAAACTATAAAACTATATAGATTGAATCTATAATTATGCGTGTTCCCGGTCAATTTCTACGCCTTTGTATACAATCATAATTGACTCATAAAAAGTATTTTAAAAGAGCAAAACATTAATGTTTTGAATAAACAACTTTATATTTGCAATAATTGTTTGTGCAATTGAATGAAACATTGATCCAAGAAAGGTTTACCAACAAATTATTATCTGCGCACACCGGCTTAGTACACGTGAGACGGTGCTAGAGCATTTCTCCAATTTCAGAGTTCAAAAGAGTTTATTTTATTTTAGGATTTTAACTGGGGCAATATTGCATCAATTACATTTGAAATGTATTACCTGAGGTATCTCCCTTGATCGGATTTCCGTCCACTTGTCGTAACGACATACGCAGAGTAGATTTAATTAGAAATCGGTTTAGGAAAACAGCACTTGTTCCTCCTTTCATAGCCTGTTAGTAATATGATCTTATGAAGAGTTCTGAGAGTTCTTCAGGGTAGGTAATCAATGTTGTTATATGGGTATCTGACGTCGATTCTTGGGTAAGAAATGGGTCACGGTGAGATTTGTTATAAAAGTCCAAAATATTTAATCTTCCATGCAGCATCAAGACTGTGCGTTATAATGTACGTTTGAGTAAGGGAATTTAAATGTAATAAAACATTTTTGATCATTTAAAATACATTTCATTACCTAAGGATGACACTTAAAACTTTTTTTATTAAAGGTGCAGGACCTTTTGGATGGAATGTATGTGGGTTGCTGTCTTTAAAATGAGTTTTATCAACACATAAATATCACAGGATGAAACAAATACTGCGTCTGGCATTTAAGATCATGGCCGATTTTACTTTTTGTGGGTATGATGGTATGGTGTTTATAAAATTTTCAAGGAATAACATTTGGTAAGCTCTGTCAAGCTGTTCGAGACCACTTGTGTTACTGTCTTTCTGTACGGGTGTGAGTCATGGGTAATCACCAAGGACATGGAAAACAAGATCAATGCCTTTGCAACATCTTGCTACAGAGTCGTGTTAAACATCAAGCGTGTGGATCGGATTCCAAATGAAACCATTTACAATCTGACCAACACCACTCCACTGGTTGCAAGAGTCACGATCGATCAACTCATATTTCTCGGCCATACTGCGTCTTGAAGACGACGAGCATGTGAAAGAATATGCCCTTTATATTCCACCACATGGGAAGAGAAAACCGGGACGGCCGCGCACACTGTAATTACAGTATATACAGCACCTCCTGGTATATACTGAAAGGATACTGCAGCCAAACAAAATAATTGTTTCGCTTGCCCAAGATCGCAATAGTTTGAGAAAGCTTGTAGTCGCCTGCTCAGCAGCCGACTGATGATGATGAAGCTCCGTCATGTTTTATGAACTTTCAAAATTTGGGAATCCGAAGGTCAACATTCTTGAGGTACACAAAACAATTCGGTATAATTATGGTTTACCCTGCGCAGCCAGTGTGTTAGATTATAGTAATTGTCAGGGTTATGATTATAGGTTAGTACACGGAATATTTATATTATCCTCTTTTTATGTCATGGTTCAAAAGATATCCACATAGCACACCAGTATTGAAAATTTCAGTTGAATGGACATTTAATAATTATATAGATCATAGATTCTCCGATACCGAAAATATTAAATTCAGTCCAATGAACACTCTAAGAAATAAAGGTTCTAAAGAGGTTCTAAAAAATTAACGCCCGTATTTCCACCAAACGACTGAAGCTAATCGTAGATCCACGCTTTTCGATCATTACAAATTACCATAGGTTGGTAAGGTCGACCATTTGTTTCTACAGTAATACGCAATTGTCATTATGATCTTATAAGTATTGCAAGAGATATCTACGTTTCACTTAGTAGTTGAATTGATCATTCATTTCCTTCTAAAACCCGGTGAATATTTCATGTTCATAGTCGTGTTAGAAGAAAATGTTTCCTATACTTTTCTACACGGAGCCAGAATTTTCTCAATTTTGCGAGGTGCACTCACAATATGACGTCATATCGATATTTTATGGGAATGTTGTGTACTTATCTTGGTATCACTAGATATAGAGGATACAGATAAGAGTATAATAGAAAATTAGGGGGTTGCAACAAACATCTCTCCAATTCGAAGTCTATGTTATAAACTATACTTAAGATATGGAAAGTTTAAACAAAATGTGATACAAACATCTTTTTTTCAGAAGCTCCTATTACATAATGGGAACAGAAAACGACTGAGTGTGTATGAGCGTTTTGAAATTATTACATCTATGTTTGCCGAGGAAAGTAGAACACTTCTACATGTTACATGGAACATGATATGATATTATTATGCTATTTTTAGAGGTAGAGAAGGACAGTTTAAGAGAGTACGTGAAAGAAAAGCATGTTTCTTCTTTTATATATAAGGTAATGTCTTATATATATGCCCGTCTCGTCAACACCTTTTAAAGGCTTTGAAATATATAGTATCACTTTTCCTTTTTCAAATAGATCAAACTATCCACTTCACTGTGATCGAAGCTACTACGCCAAACATCCTGTTCCTAACCTACATAATACGGCTATTGTCCGATCATCGATATTGTAATATTGACTTGAAATAAATACAGAATTGGGTGAGGAGAATATAAATGGATAATTATGAGTAAAAAGGTGCAAATATCAAAACATTTTGTCGATGTCATGGGCCAGTATTTTGTCTATTTTGTATCTAATAGTACAGTATACTATTGAATGAAAACAATCTATATATCTACAAAAATACCTTTGCTAACATATTATGATTTACTTGCGTGTGTATACACATTTCATTTGCTATAAATTTTGAAAAACAATGTATACAATTGGCGCAATATTTCTTTTGTGAGACCTAATATTTTAGTACCCGAAGGTATGTTCAAGTAAAGCGACACGGTTACTTGTGATACGAACAGCTAAAGAATGCCACTTATACTAGCTTAATAATGTGATTCATAGCTTGACATCGGACCATAATATGCACAACTAACAACTAACTCACTACTTACAGAATCAACGTCCATAACGTATTCTGTCAGTTTTGATTGATGTGTTTTCCCGGAACAATAGTCAACTAACGCACTTTAAATACCGCCAAGACACGGTTCCATAATTGCAGTTACACTAAATTTGAAAATAAGTCATCTTTTGAGACCACCTAACTTACGTTTCCAAGAAATTAAGTGCACTGAGATTGGATTGGGTATTTTTTATCAACATCAATTCAAAAAGTCATTTCGTGAGAGCGTACTAACAAATACCCCTTATTGCAAAGTGCAAAAGAGTGCGGATAATTCCCTACCTTTCAGAATTTTAACTGAGGCAAAATTGTATCAATTCCAATCATTTGAAATGTTTTACTAGAGGCAACTCGTGTTAAATCGTATTAAGATTGACTTGTCATATCGATATGATACATAGAGTAGATTAGGAATTCGGTTTGGCAAAACAGCACTTGGTTGCCACCTTTCGTAGCCTGTCAATAATATGAACTGATGGAAGAGCACTGGGAATACTTTGGGATAGGGAAATACTACATGGGTATCTGACGTCGATTCTACTTGGGTAAGACATGGGTAACAGTGGGGTTTGTTATGAGAATCAAAAATGCTTAATGCCGGGTCTGAAAATTGATAAAGATAACACAATAGTTTTGAAGTGATATTTTCGTATCTTCCTTATATTAATGTGCCCAGTATCAAAACTGTTCATCGGGCTATAACGGGTATAGGATTTTAAAATAAAATAAAATGTAATAAAACATTCTGGATCATTTATAATATCTTTTATTACCAACATTTGTATCTTGACAAGTAAAGATGTACTTATAATTTGATTACATTATTGTTAAACCATTAACTATAAAACAAAGTGCAAATTCACTGTTTGCGTGTACATCCGAAATTACGTCCATCCAAAAGTATTAGAAATTTATGTTTTAATAAATAAATGGTTTTTGTGTTATGATGTAGAGAGTGTCGAAAAGAAACGTCTTCATAAAGAACCTCAATACTTTAAGCAACTTTTGAAAGTGCATGTTTTACATTCCGTACCCAATCAAATCTTCAAGGTGTTTACTTTTTATTAATCCCTCAATCTAGACAATGAAAATTTATGACTTTTCTGACACGCCTAAGGAGTTAAAGGAGACATGCTTTATTCAACCCTTTTTTAAGGGCTCTGGTATGAACGTTTGCACAGTATTTTTGTGGGACCTGCGATATAATACACATTTCATGGCAAACACCCCACACACACACCCCCACACCCACACAAATGCGGCCTTTTGGGGAATGCAACAATGGACACTCTTGGAATGTCCAGAATGTATGGTTTATTACCAAACTCTTTGGACGTTTTTTTTTTCAATCATCAATATATCATTTTATTTGTGATATGTTCATATGTGACGTGTCATGTCAAAAGGAGACACTTTTGGGCAGGCTATCAATTTTGAGGTTTTTACATATCTTAAATATAGAGATATTTTGCCAGACAACGCCGTTTTCTCCAATGAAATCGGACATTCCTAAGCGAAGATATTGAGTTCGTAAGTTATATTATTATAAAATTGGAAATTGAGATATCGGCCTTTAAAAATATTATTGACAATGTTGAGAGTAGGAATTACCTTGAAAAATGTCTCAAAAAATGCAAGATGCCAGTTATATTCCAGTCTGAAACTATCAGACAATATTTTTAACACTAATAACATCACAAATTCGCAACAAACCCAAATTGTGAAAAAATCACCTCTGGGTAGATTTTTGGCTATTTCTCCATTTAGGATCCTGCCCAAAAGTGTCTCCTTTTGACATGACACGTCACATATTGTGTTGCATATCAATGGATAGCTACTCTATTTCCCTTTACAATGACACCACATTTAAAACAATCACCTTTTTACGTCTAAGTACACGTCTTGTGAATGTAGTGTGGTCTCAAACAGAATGTGCCATTTTGACCATTATTCTGTGCTCAAACAACACTAAGTCACTAGCCTCAATAGTGGGTGGAAAACCCATACGCAAGCACAGCCAGTCACCTCCTCCTCATTCTGCTCACCACACGTTGCTGTGGCATGACATTACATTCTTCAACCAGGATTCGTCGCAGGTCATTCAATGTGGTTGCATTAGCTACTCTGGCTCACACAGCACGGCCAAGTTGGTCCCGCAAGTGTTCAATCGGGTTTAGGTCTTAGCTGGTGGCAGGGCATTCCAAGCTATATTCCATTCTCTCTACTCCCTTATTCTGTAAGTAGTCGTTGACTTACCTGGCTCTGTGGAGGCGAGCGTTGTCATCTTGGAGGGTTGCATTGACTCCCAGATTGTGAAGATATGGGATTGCAGCTTGCTGCACAGAATAATGGCCAATTCTGTTTGAGATCCCATTACTATACATTCACAAGACGTGTACTCAGGTGTAAAGCTGATTGTTTCAAATTTGGTGTCATTGTGAAGGGGACCAAAGTAGCTATCCATTGATATGCAACACGATATAAACATGTCACACTCACAAATAATCTGTATATGTAGGTTTATATTGTATAAGGTTTACAACGGAAGAAATCAAAAGTGTGTTCAGCAACTTCATTTGCATGTTTTTCCTGTTTTGTATTTTATAATCTATCATCCCTACAGATAATATGAGTGTCATTTACGGTATGGATATACTAACATAATATTTAAATGCCGACAATAGTCTCAATTATTCGCCTTGGGCCATATATGCGTCACCATGGTGACGATTACATCCTTTTAGTGTGTCCCAGCACATGTCTACATCGGGGACAGGTGTGAACTATGTCTTTCGCAGAATCAATACAAAATGGTAGCCAACATATGAACCATGGTCTGCAAAGATAAAACAAGAAATGCAATATAACTTTACAATACACTGTAAGTTGTTGCACCATATATACCATTATATATAATTGGTACCAATGTATAGCTATGGGTCTCTACTATCCAGTGATACCAAAATAAGTACAAACAATCCCCACATAATGTCACTATGACGTCATGATGTGAGCGTGCCCATGCACATTTAATAAATTCAGGTTGTGTACAAAAGGTACAATTGATATTCGGCTAAAAATCCACGAACATTCGATTTTTACCGAATTTTCTCCTACGTATGAACGGAAATTACTATGTCAACCTAACCAGTCTAGTATGTACACTAAGGGGCTGTGAGAATAACTATAAGCCCGGAGGGGTAGCATTTGCCTAGCCAACAATTTCTTGCCCCCCCCAGGCCTCATTATTTTTTGCACAGGCCTTACATAGATAAATGAATAACTATACAGGGAGCATAAATAAATAAATAAATAAATAAATAAATAAATAAATAAATAAATAAATAAATAAATAAATAAATAAATACATAAATAAATAAATAAATAAATAAATAAATAAATAAATAAATAAATAAATTAATTAATTAAAAAAATAGATAAATAAATAAATAAATAAATTAATTAATTAATTAATTAATTAATTAATTAATTAATTAATTAATTAATTAATTAATTAATTAATTAATTAATTAATTAATTAATCTCCTCTGTAGTCAGTTTGGTTTTGCTCACTCCACATCAACATCGGAACCAAACTGGATGCAGAGGGTTGGTTTTTTCGGCTATCTCAGCCCACATCACTTTTCAGAAATGCCAGCGGGGAAAATGAAACGATCAGAGTGTGTAGATATATTTTAACACCATATGAAGCTTTGTCCAAAAATGTTGCACGAAAACTATGTGGCCTCTCTAAATCTTAAAATCATAGGACTTTTTTGGCGATCCTTCTCGGATAAGATGATTTGTCCTAAAATATTGCACGCAAACCTAAATTTCACTATGTGGACTCTCTAAATCTATTATCATATGAATTGTTATTTCCGCCTTCCAGCTATATCATGATATGCCTATGTATTTACATGTATAAAAGTAGGAAAATCCAAATAATATGTATATTTCATGTTGAAATTGCTTATGGTTTTCTGGAGGTTAAGAACTATGGGTCACAGAAATTTGTCAGTATTAACTTTTTCAATTCAAACATCCAGCTCAATACATTGATATACGTTTCTAGTCAAGTGAATAAAATTTTACACCAAACAATGGACATAATATTTGGTAAAAAAAATGTTTTAACCCAAATTTTGCCTCAATATGATATGATGGAATATTTTTGTTCGCAGATTTAAAATATTCATATGCCCTCTATTATTCAGAGCAAAACTTTTTTGAAGTTATGGCTCTTTGATATAAAACATGTGTGGGTAAAATTGGAAAAAGGTTAAAAAAAACGCATGCATTTTTCAACCAAATTATCTCAGTTCACAACACTTATTACTTTTAACAGATAGAGGAGACTCTAACGATTAATTATAACCCGGCTGGCTCCTTTGTCCAAATCTTTTGCACGGGATAGTATGTATAATGAAAGACAAAGATAAAGACAATTTATCGCGTCTGACGTCACCTGTCAATCAAACTCGAGCACGGTTTGTTTACAAGTGTCGTGATGATGACTTGCTGAACGCGGATTTATAACCGGGCGCCTTATTGTTAATTTAGCACATTTGCGACATCCAAACCATCTCAAAAGTTAGGTCTTTATAGTAGGAAACTTTCTTTGGTGAAGGCACCATGTCGACAATGCCTAGAAAAGCTGCTTTTTGCCTTGTAAAAGTACGTAGTTTTTCGCCATTTGCTGCTATTCCTTTTCTCCGATCAGCACCAGATAGATCGGTCTTCCTTTTACGCGCTGATTAACCTGTGTAAACCAATCAAGGATCGTAATTGACAGTGACATCAGACGCGATAGATTGTTTTTATCTCTGCCTTTAATTATAGCCACCACGGCTGTTTGATAGCATGTACAACTATTAGGCATGTCCACTAAAAATTGAAGTACTTTTAAATTGATTCAGACCTAACTTATTGGCTGGGAATTGATGAAAGAAACATTTTGGCGTTTAAATAATCTTAATCGGACGTTTCATTCCAGAGATATGGCCTTTCGAGTGTCACGGTTTTATATAGGGCTGCTAGAACATGTTAAAAAGTTAAAGTCCAAAAAGGAATACTAACAGAAAGTGCAACTTTAAGGTACTTTTTCTTAATGTATTTATTAACTAGCTTATCTGGAACATTATATTTGCTTATAACAACATGAAAATAAGATCATCCTGAAAATTTAATCGATTTTGTTGACATACAACAAAAAAATATAAGACCTCAAAACCCATGGTTTGTTTGGTGAAACCTCAAGCATGATCATAGATGGCCGCCATGGAAAATATCGCCATAGAGGAGATGAACAATAAGTGCATTATTTCAAATGAAAAGCGGTAGTCTTAAACATTGTTCAATCTTTTAAGGTCAGCACATTTTATCTTCAAAAATTATTATATTTCATCATGGCATAAGTTTGGTAACATTAATCACTACCAATTTTGAGAAATTTGCTCCAACTCAAAGGTTATCTTTACTACATTGAGCAATACACTGTGTGTGCATGGAAGCCATGATGGATAGCATATGAAATAGACATGGTAGTGAGAAGTGCATGGGGAAGTGCATGATTTGAGATGGGCCGCGGTAGGCTTAAACATTCTTAAATTTCTTAACATCCTACACATTTTAAGTATGTAAGTTTGCTTGTCTGATTCACTCCAAATTCGGAGATAATTGCGTTTGAACACCTGATGCACGGAATGGTGTCACTTCAACCTGTTGTAGTTCTCATCTCATTAAATATTTCATTAAAAAAAGTTGATCTCTTCATGAAGGAAGGTCCTCTCTATTTACTGACCAAACAGGAAAAAGTTTGGTTAATGTTTTCCGGTGGAATCAGAAATTTCTTGAAACACCCTGATATAGGCCTACATTTGGATCAAAACAAGTATGTACGCCATTTAACAGGCCTGGGATTTCTCCATAGACAATACGTGTGTGAGTGCACGCACACAGTAAATGAAAAATCGTTCTAGTGGAAACTGTATTGACAGTGGGCATCCCTACAACTATACCATTTTAAAGAAAAGGTGAACACTGAGGGACTATTGATCTTAAATCGTGTCTACACTAGCACTAAAACATCATAAATGAGTAACAAATAGCAACAAAATTTTCAAAAAAAACTATTTATCATGAAATGTTATGAATAACTTATATTATTTGGTTAAATAAATTTATATTGTATGTAAATAACGCCCTCAATTTGCACACAAATATACAGTTTATAGAATAAAAAATAACAAAAAAAATAAGTTGGAAAAGAATCAAAAATCTATGTTTATAAGAGTTGGAAATATATATGCACATATTAGTGGGATATTTATTGATATTGTCCAAATCTAGAATTGAATATTATAATATTTTGTTAGAAATAAATGATCACAACAAACAACCGTGCCAGAAAGTGGCCTCTCGAAAACAAACACTTACATAAGTAAGAAAAATCCAACCATGAACATACTGAGGCACACCAACCAAGCCAAAGTCCCGGCTTTATGGCTTACTTCCGTCGTAACCATCTGCTGGCAATTTGGGCATTGAAGATCCGCTGGCTGATCAGAGAATATGTTAACAACTGTTATGGTTCTTGCAGGCTGCTGGGTGACTGTAGTGGCACCGTAAGCTGCAATGAGATGAAAATCTCAGAAAATATTTTGCAATTTTGCATTCAAATAACACTGATGGCCAGACTAGAGCCAAGTGATTCTTTAAGAGGAGTAAACTAGTGACCCTCAAAAGGAGTCACCTGACTGTCACAAGAGAGTCAGTTGACTCTACCCGTGGAGTCAATTGACTCTACATTCAGAGTCGTCGATGAGAGTCATTCTCTGGAATAAGTTGACTGTTGACACCAAGGAATGTAACATATTCTCCCATTCCTAAGGGATGAAGATTCAGCTTAAATGTCTTCATCCTGCCGCCTGACGTTCGTGAAACTCAAAGTAAAGTCTTCTTTTCCGTTAGGTACATACTTTGAATCTTTGAATACTTTGAATACTTTGATTTATCATGATGTATATCTCTGTGTATCATTATTTTGTGCTATTTTCGAACTGTCGGGGTGACCCTGTAATGTAGAGTCATTAACGGTGACTCTTCCGCGTAGTCAAGAAGCCCATTCAGTAGCGTAGCCGGGGGGGCAGGGGGCAGAGTCACAGATTGGCTGGACTCTGCTTTTAGGGTCACCCAGACCACGTTCAAGGATCTGTGTCCTGAATGAAGTTTGGCTTTCAGTGAGAAACATAGCTTAGATATGAAACTCGACCTTTACGGTGCAAATTTGAACATGCACCTACATAAGACATTATAGATAACCAGTTAATATAAACACAGGAAATGAGTTAAAAGGAGTATTTTGTGATCCTAGCATCTATGACATTTTTTAGTAGATTTTCACGAAAAAAGCTTATTCCCAACATTTCAGATGATTCCGATTTAACAGTTATGGTTGATTATGTGTATTACTCTGCTCCATAGACAATGTGTTGCATTTTCTTTCTGGTGTACCAGAACGTAACTCAAATGTCACGATATTTTTGCTAAACCAATTAAATCTACAATAAAATTTTTGTACAAAAACATTATTTAGCCAGAGGCTTCTATTGGTATAAAAATCTCAACATTTTTTGGGAAAAGTGGGGGATGATGCTATGGATCACGAAATGCCCTTTTTAGGAAGCCAATAAATTATCTTTTAGCCTTAAGGGATGGGGTATGAACGTTTGGACAGTATTTATTGTGGGACATTAGAGCACATCAGACATATCGAATTGCATTCTGAATACGAAGAATGTCCTTCTGATATCAAATAATTTAGATTTGTTTGAAATTTGCAATGTAATACACATTTTATGGCAAATGATTAAAAATTGATATTTTTGATATTTAACAGTACTCGAAGTAAACTTTATAAATCTGATGATTTATACTTAAAGTGTATGTAGGCGGGATGAAAAGATATGGATTTTTTTCCCAAAACACCAATTAGGTATTTTGGGGAAATAATCCATATCTTCAATATGAAAGATCAAAACTTTCAATTGATCGTCGGCTTTTCATCCCAGCTACATACACTTTAAGAATATATCATTAGATTTATACAATTTACTTCGAGGACTGTTATATATCAAATATGTGAAAAATATCAAATTTTAATAATTTGTCATAAAATTTGTATTATATCGTGAATTTCAAAAAATGAAAATGATTTGATATCAGAAAGACATTCTTCGTATTCAGAATGCAATTCGATATGTCTGATGTGCTCTCATGTCCCACAAAAAATACTGTCGAAACGCTCAAAACGCTCATTCCAGATTCCTCAACCAACTGAGGAAAATTATCAAATAATAAGACAAAATACATTATAAATAACAACACAATAATAGTATCCATACTGATATATAATATGAGTATCTTTACTTTATTTGAGTATCTTTACCAGGAAATTGTGCCGGGTACTGTTGTTGAGCGTTATACGGTGTCATATCCTGGTATTTCTGAGGTGGTGGTTGATCAGAGCCGAATTGCTGCGAATGTGGAGGATAAGCCCCTTGAGGGAGATATTGAGGTGGGTATGCTGGTAAGGCTTCTGCTTGAGGGACTGGGGCCTGGGCCTGAGCCGGGGCTGGGGCTGGGTACGGAGCAGTAGTTGGTTGAGAGTCGGAGTTCTGATTCTGAATTCCAGCTTCGTTCGGTGGGGCCTCATTTGGTGCCGATAGATTGTAAGGCGGTGGATTGTCGCTACTGGTTTCCGCCATTATGATGGTTTCTACCGCTGAAAATATAAACATAAAATGGAAAAGTTACTTCATATTACATTGTTAATTTCTTACTGATATATGAATTGCAACATGATTATAGGTAAATTAATAATAAATGCACTTGTTGAGAGTAAAAAATAATGCATGCGTTAAATGGTAATACACCCCCTGATAAATGTTGTGACTAATTTTGCATTTTTCTCACATAATAACTACACATGGGTAACAAAAGTTATGTAGGTATATTATAGGGGCAAGGAATTCAATTACTTCACTGAAATGTCCGTGATTCAAGACAAGTGATCCATTGTATGTGTTAAGAAATGAGGTACATTCTAGCGGTACCTCTTTTCTTATCATGAAGAACGTACCGCTTGTTCTTGAGTCACCAAAATTCCAGTGTAGTAACTGGATTCCTTGCCCCTATTCGCCACTTGCACGGTTCCGCCATTATGCACTATATGCGGGGAGAGCCTCGAACTGGCAGCATACATGAAAGGAAGAATTACGTAACCTTACACAGAATGTTATATGACTGGTTCAATTCCCATTCATGTATGCTGCCAGTTCGAGGCTCTCCCGCACATAGTGCATAATGGCGGAACCGTGCAAGTGGCGAATAATATACGTAATTTTTGTTACCAGTGTGTTATTATTTTTTGAGAAAAAGGGGTGTAGTACCACCTTAAGTTGGCACCCGGGAGTTAGCACGCTAACTCAATCGATATTAAACACCTTCGACTATGGTGTGAGAGGTTGCAGGTTCGAACTCTGGCGGTGGTAAGTACACTCTTGTGCAAACATTGAGTTAGCCCGAAATTCCCCTGGACAAGGAACTTACTGCTAATAGCCTCGTTGTAACCCGTACGAAACTCGGGGAGCTTATCCTGGCTGCGAAGGTCTCAATTGTGGAATGTCTAGGAAGAGTGCTTGGCTGTAAGTCCCTGTGTTCTGAGGCTTGTGGATCAACGTCTAGGCGTTGCCCTTGTGCGTAGCAAATCACTTCGGGTTTTCTTACCGAGATCATATATGTTGCTCTACATGTACAGGGTGTCCCAGAATGATTTATACCGGGAAAGTTATTTTTAGGTATGAAGCACGTTACTATTGGTAGTATTGTTTTAAATTCGAAAATTTACACATATTTAGCTTTCCTAGGAATTTCAGATTTTAGAAATTGGACATTTCTAATAGAATAGAATATTGCGTAAAAATGGTGAACTCTAAGTTCTCATAAATAAATAAAAAATAAATGTTGGTATTTATATAGCGCCTTTCACATGTGAACATGTACCAAAGCGCTTTACATTTATTCCGTCGTCGTTAGAATATGTCAGCTGCCATACAATGCCCAAGGATTGCTCATACCTTTGGGCGGCGCTCAATGGACCGTATTCATAACAGCTCCCCATTTCAGACCTGGGTGGAGAGGAGTAATCGAGATAAAGTGCCTTACTCAAGGGCACAACACGATGGTGTCGCCGGGGCTCGAACTCGCAACCTTCCGATTATGAGTCGTAGCCCGTTCCGCTCGGCCACCGTGCTCTCTCTAAAACTACCTATTTTGAAAACCTGTAAAATTACTAACTGCAGCACAAAGTTATTTGGAAAATGTTATGCAGTATATTTGTTGTGTCCTGTTCTTACTTCTACTAAATAGTCGATATCTATCGATTATTTATGATGTTACGAAGCAATACTTGTATGGAATAAAGGATTTGTTACGATTGAGAGACCGTAAACTATTCTTTCTTTGGTGGAAGTTTTGAAGACAAATATTGCGGTGTGTGAGTTGCATCATTTGATTTGCCGGCAAAGATGGATTTGTAATAAAAGTATAGAGAAGGTTCTTTCTTAGTGTCACAGCATGTTTTTACGTCCACAGTGTATTGGTAAACCCACAGTTACGTAACGGAAAAGATTAAATTTACTGCGGAGGATAATAATGCCATTATGGGGTAAATATTGTGGTAAAAATCACATAAAAGTATGATTTTCAACCTAAATATCTGAAGTCATTTTGAAATGTTTCACTTAATCCAAATATCAAGAATTATTCAACATTGCAAGTTCTACATCTGTGCAAAATTTGGTGTATTTCCTATAAACGAATGTAGTATTTGTCCACTATATATCACAGTACGGCTGGACGATGGTGATAAAGGATCCATGTGTTGTGATGCCTTTGCGCTGTAAATTACACACATGCAGTTTTCGTCCATTTTCAGTAATAGCAATGTCACGTCAAAACGAATCAAGCTATTTCCATGAAAGTCACAGAATAACTTGGAGGCATGTGTGTCATTGTATTGCAACTATTAAAATTAGATACACTGTTGACTATAATATTTTTGGTATGTCTTTAGAAGTTATGAGTAACATACTTTATAATCTTACCTTGTTATTACAGGCAATGATACTCTGGATATATATGCAGTTCAATTATTATGAAACATCAGTAATATGCCTTTCATATCACGTACCATCAGTCACGGTCACGGGATTTCCTGGAGTTACACACAGTATGGCAAATAGTGCTATTCTAGCATGTACGTACAATACAGGATGTGGGTCTAAAGTTCATTATTGCGCGTGTGTTGTTTATAATTTTTACCCGAAGTTTTGTTTTGGATGTCATTTAGTATCAGTTACCAGAGTTCAAAGTCAATATTTGAAAGAATAATATATTCATATATATTGCATATCTTGGCTGTTTCACTGTGGAGTCCTGTCAGTATGCTTCTACTATATTTATAAATACGTTTTTATAAATATGCACGTGATCACCTCTGCGCTGCCATAACAGCTTGTAGACAGTAAGTCTCGAAGCGACCTTCTACATAGCGCGTGGTCTTCCTATAGTGAATGAGCCTGCCTCCACAGATGGGGTGTTTCAGAATTATTACTTTTTATTGTTGATGGTATTTGACATAATGTACTCAAGTAGCAGCACGATGATAGCGACACTGTTTCATCTCGTTGACCCCATATAACCTGACCCCGAATGACCTCTGTCGATGACATTGATTAATTAATTATTTATTTAACTGACTACTCTTTCTTCTTTAAAAAGGTTAATATTATAATGCAACCCTGGCACAAAATGGTATAATCCTAGTTGCGGCATGATAGTGGTACTGTTTCACCCCGTTGACCTCCATATGACCTTTGACCCCGGATGACCTCTGATTGATAACCTTTGTCCTCGGATATAATTAATTAATTAATTAATTAATTAATTAATTAATTAATTAATTAATTAATTTATTTATTTATTTATTTATTTATTTATTCATTTATTTATTTATTTATTTATTCATTTATTTATTTAACTTAAAACTCTTTCTGTCTCCATTTATTAAGGGTTAACATATTTAACCAATCCCTGTCACAAAATTGTTGTCTTGACCTCAATCGACCGACCCTAAATCTTGAAAAATCAGGGTCACAATATTTTTTTTGAATGATGATTTTTACATATTTGTTCACAATCTCAATGTCTTTCACTTTAAATTAATATTTTATTGAAAGACTAGTCTTAAATTGAATATCTAACATGTCTAAAAAGTATCCAGAAGTCAAAATTGACAAAATATCCCCTAATTGAAGAAGCATTATTTAATATTTGAGGGGACTTTTAAAACTGAAGCTTAAAAAACCATCGAACCGACTTACTTAATTAATAAATAAATTATTAATTAATTAATTAATTAATTAATTAATTAATTAATTAATTAATTAATTAATTAATACCTGATAGCAATTGTACCGGAGTAGCTTTTGGCAGGAAAAGTTCCTCGAACTTTACAGTTTACAAGTACCATTGAGGCCTATTAGCCATGACCTATTTTGCTGTGTTACCAAGGTAACGAAACATCCAAGGTGGTACAATCCTATCCTTATTTGAATTGATTTATCAAAACAAACATTTTGACACCTCTTTTGGCAGAATTTGAGAACTTTGATGTTTTTGACCCCCATAGAGCCAAAAACGTGACCTTTGACCTTTTCGGATATAACTCAAGAACGGTACGTCCTAGATAGGTCAAACTATACATTTTCTGAATCCTTGTGACTAGAGCTCACACACTATTTAAATGCAATGGCGGAACAACATGAGACTACTGTGCCGCAAAAAATCCTGGATACGCGCTTGAAAATTGTATATTTTGTTCAACTTTGTGATCATATTGTAAACGTTTCCGTCGTTGAATATTTTTGTCCGTCGTTAAATACTTTCATGTGTAATAATTATTTTGATATTCATATTTATCTACAGAGTTCCTATCCTTTTCTGTATAGTAGTCAATGCATGAGGATTTGGTCACGCTTGCTGGTCTTGGTATGTCGTGCCCATAGTCGAAGCATACTGTCTGTGGGGGTAGCTGAAACATAAACATTACAAACATTATGTGTAATAAAATCAGTTTTGAGTTTTACAGTGGAAATTTAAAAAAAAAACAGAGCCTTAATTTTGCCCATGTAATTAAGTTTAATTTGGGCTGTACTTACCCATAATTAAACGAGTATTTCGTGCTATAGCATCCTCTTTTTTATAACAGTTTTCAGTAGATATCCACGAAAAAAGCTAATTACAAAAAATTCAATTGATTCCGATTTTGCGTTTGCGAGTTATGCATGATTATGTGTATTTCACAGCTTCATAGTCAATGTGTTGTAATTTTGTTCTGGTGTACCAGAACGAAATTCAAATTTCACGATATTTTTCCTAAACGAATTAATCTGCAAGAATGTTTTGTACATAAACATTATGTAGCCAGAGGTTTCCAGTGGCATAAAAATCTCAACTTTTGAGAAATGTATGGGGATCATGCTTTGGATCACGAAATGGCCTTTTAACATTATACACTTATATAAACCGTTAAGGTAATAATGGGTCGTATATTTGCCATTTAATTGTGTGTAATACACAAAGAAAGTTGATCTATCATGGATTTGTAAGTACTTGACAGTTACCATTGTCATGTTCTTATATCCCTTTTAAATGTAATGACGCCATTAATGAGTGGGAGTTCTGCAAGTCAAATATCTCTGTTCCAGTCAAGTTAGATTTATTTTACAAAACAACAAATCTTGAAACAAGTCATTTTATGCATTATGTAACCGACTTGTTTTTCTTGTTTTCAATACCTTAACTCTTAATTGTCTGTTTTGATATACTTGTGTAGCCTGAATCTCTGCCATAAAGTAGTTTGACATTTTCTGGTCATAAGACGTTCAACCAATTGAGACATCATATGATACAACGCCATAAGGTGTGAATGCCACTGTACCAGGGAATTTCACTGATTTTTTTGTTTGTTTTTAAACCAGTATTAAAAATGTCCTTCTTACAAGATTTAAAAGTTTATTCGTTGACATTTATGACTTTATTTCTAAGATACAAGCTTCTGCTTGTTCATCATTTGGATCATATCAAAGGGTATTAAACAGTTGTGTATCGTCTGCATAAGCATGAACAAATAAACCGTGTTTCCGAGCAATGTTTGCGATAGGGGAGGAATAGGTGGTGAAAAGCATACGTCCAAGCACGCATCCTTGAAGAACTCCATAGTGAAGTGGCACATGCGTAAAACCAGTTCCATTTCTGTTGCCTGCCTGACATTTGCTACAAAGATAAGACTGAAACCCAAAACTAGACCTTTAACACCAATTGACTCAAGACGTTTGAACAGAATGTCATGATCAATGTCGTGAAAATGAAAAGTGTCATCAGGGTACACCATCTGACCAAATTTGAAGTTATTTGGATGATTGGTTTGGAAAATCACCTTTACAACTTCAGCGACCCCTTAATTTATTATAATTGCTTACAGTATCGTGTGCTATAGGTTCCTTTACTTATTGTGTGGAATCTTTATTTTGACAACCTGGAATTGCTTTTTTATATCGGACATCAATGATCAAGAGCCGTGACGTTTACGGAATTTATAGTGCTATTCACTCCATCAGTTGAAATGTTTAATACGCCTGAGGATATCATACCTATTAGATAGATGCTTGTTCTGTAGATAATTACATCAACTTGTTCCAGCTAAATAAAAACACCTTCATATCAACAAACTAGAGCAAACATTGGTTATATTACATAAGGGCACACTGTTTTAACACTTTTCTCACACACACACCCTGAGGTGACTTCTAAAAGTTTCATCATTTTCATTACGAGCCAAGCTGCTACCTGATTCCTGCTCTATTTTCAAAAAGTCCCTTCTTGTTTTCATTTCATGTTATTTATAGTCAAACCTAATTATTTAAGCATTGTGAATTTTATATATATAGACACAGCGTCTATTTTTCTTCGATTTTTCTTTCGCGTCGTTTTCCTTAATTACAGACGACTCAGACGAGAGTTATTTTCGTACTCTTCCCCCTTAAGGAGTACTTTTTTGGGTTTGTGAAATTAACAACTAGCTGTAGGAATAACGCTGACAAAAACGCGATTCATTACCAGAACCACCATTCAAGCTTGCTCAACACACACAAATAGCACATTGAAATAGTTGTAGGTTTTGAAATAGACTACAGCTGCATTGGATGGTGCTAACATTACCCGAGGTCTGAAAGAACATGACCTATCTTTGAGTTGCTCTAAATAACACATCACCTGATTTTGGTACGAGTGCATGATACGATAAATGTGTATCCGGATTCCGGAATAGATTCTGTTTAGGCCTATTCATGACTAACGGTAACTAAAGAATAAATTTTGAGTAATAAATGAAGTCAATTCAAACCAGCCCAGATATTGGAAGTCATATAGCTTTCTATTATATCGATCCTATGCATGCGATATGCATATAAATAGAGAAGTGTATAATAATGTTTATATAACTCAAGTGTCTATTATCAGGGTATTCTTTTTTTATATCGGTGGAAATATTTCGATGGTCTAAATTTGATAATCCTTGTAAAGGAGTCCTATACAGTATTAGGTTCTTAAAAAGTATTGTCTCCTCAAACTTCTTGGAGCTAATTCTTCGACGATACAGTTAATTCAAGAAATTAGAATACGTGATGCGTTTAGATTAATTCAAGGCAATATGTTACATATGTACTTAAATGTTAACGCACACCAAAAAGTTCCACGAGGTGTCCAAGTTTATCGCCAAGTAATTTGACAATTTTTGAATGGAAGCAATATAGGCAGGGACACCTTGTGATCCATTATGATAGCCAAAGGTGCGGCTGCCACTTCAACTTGCATAGTAACATTTTGAACACAATCCCCTTATCTGCTTTTGGTTACCTTAAGTAGATTTACTGACATACGCATACGTATCGTCGATGCTTATATAATCTGAATAGCAATTTCGCCGTGGAATATTTAAGATAAAATTTTTCATTTTCCCCTCCAAAATTAATGCTAACTTACAAAATATTAAGCCATTGCACATTAAGAGCCGCAAACGTGCGATGCCCGTTCGTAATAAGACGTTTCAACATCCCGGGGCACTTAACACAAATTACCATACGGGGATGCTCCCCAAAAAAAAAAAAAGACCCTGTTTTTGGACCGCGCAGCTCGAAAGACACTCCTGAATCTGATCAAAATAGAAACCCTAATTTTGATCATTTCAGCTCTAAAGGACCCTTAAATTGCTAATTACTTACAATTCCGGGGTTTTTTTTCGGGCAATTTTCAACTAGACAGCCAACAAAGATCGACCCTTGATTTTGACCGTTCACAGCTACGAAAAAAAGTTTTTCCAGTACGCCGTCAGTGATATAACATATAGAATTACGTCACTTACCTCACCGAAAAAAAAGTCGATTATATTTGTTGCGTTCCAAGGTCCGACCTATCGGACCTAGACCTTGCATCATCTTTTTTATTTTGCAGTCAATCAAAGAAACGATTCTTTGAGTCCATGTATAGGGATTAGTTTCAATAAATGAACAAACATACCTATTAATGACATTAATGAAAAGCACACAAACCGCGATATTAACCACATAATGTTGCATTGTTGTTGCATGATGCAGTACAATCTCGTGCCTTGGTGATATCTGCACACAAGGAATTACAATTGTCATTGCGGTCTTCATAAAATTCTATTTAGGAGTCATTCCATGCCAACTGTCCCAAAGGTGGTCAAGTAACCCGTCAGATTTTAACGAAACACCTTAGAAATGTTCATAGGGTAAATACGTCTATTCTCGGTCACTTAAGAAACAACCCGCTCTATTTCTTGCGTAAATGATTATAAAAGTTAGCTATATGGGAACGTGCATTCCACACAACACCCCGTTTAACATACCCTGCATGACATCTTCCATTGAACTTGTATTGGAAGTACAAGGTCAAAAGGTCAAAGTCGACGACAACGCCTATTCTCGGTCACTAAACACCTATTCTCGGTCACCGTATAGTTTTTCTATACCTATTCTCGGTCATTCTCTTTTGGAAGCCTGGTTGATCGGTTTAGATAACTTAAACCCATAATAAAATACGTGTGCAGTATTCTCAGATGTATTGACAAGGAGCAATCCTTTCAAAACGGTTTATTGGCAAAAAATGTTGTACCATCCGATCGGGGTCCGAGGAGGTCCTATTTTGTGGGAGCGCACAGCGGAATGCGGTGGCACGCCCGACTAGTCCAGGAGCAAGATCACACAGGGCCCTAAATAAGGCATTCGTTCACCCCCACTACATACAAGGTTTGACACCATAGGTAGTTAGTATGGACCCTCTAGATCACTGCTAGGTAGGCAGTGGTCTCAAATTGTGGTAACACTTTTTTACATGTCATTTTATATATGGACGCATAATCACATAAAATCACGAAAAATAGGGCAAAATTAAGGGGTAGGGGAGATATAAATTCCCATAACTCAACTTTTACTTATAATAATGAATTTATTTTGGTATGAATATGTAGCTAATTGATGCTTTAACTTTCTAGTATTATTTGAAAGCAAACCTAGGTTTCATTAGATCATGATTGGAAGTGGCCAGTCCATACACTAGTGGAAAATCAGATTTTTCACAACAATGCGTAGCGTGGGTGTTTTTGTGGCACTTGCTTCAAATTTTATTATTGCGTCAATTTCTATTTTCAAAATTAATTAAGCTCCATTTTTTAATTTTGTTTTTAATATCAAGCATATCTAGGCAAACATTGATGTTCTGGTTCAAATATTTATATAAGTGCATGTTTGCGTGCATGTTGGTTTGTGTTGTGTAGGTTTGGGGTAGGTGGGGTGTGTATGTGGGGGTGGGGGTGGGTGTGTATAGGGTTCAGCTGAACTATATAAGTACCATTAACAAAATTTGTTTGGTAAGTTGCCATTCAAGTAATATTTTGAATATTTATATGTGCGGGGTGAGATCAACCACTGCTTGTCAGGAAAATAGACTGAAAATGTAAAAAATAGTTACTTTTCCACATGTAGCGTGTGTAACAATATTAAGGGGTAGGGGAAATATAAACCATCATAACTCAACTTCAACTCATGATAATGAATTCATTTTGGAATTAATATGTAGCTAATTGATTGTTCAAATGTTTTAGTATTATTTTAAAGCAAAACAAACATTATTTGTCAGGTAGATAGACATAAAATGTGAGAAAAGGTTAATTTTTCATGTATAACCATGTCAAATATGGTATTATAAAGGGTTAGGGGAAATAAAAACCACCATAACTCAACCTTTACTCATAATAATGAATTCATTTTGGTATCAACATGTAGCTAATTGATTGTTTTAACTTTCCAGTATTATTTGTAACAGAAAAACCATCATGTCTACATAAAGTATGAACATTTTTTAATTTTCCAATGTGTAACAGTGTAAAATATGACAATATTAAGGGTACGGGGCGCCAAATTGACCAATTTAGCATGCAAGCGATGAAAGTCAAAATATTTGCGCTACGGGCACCTGAACAGCGCCCTCACGAATTTCAGCGGACAATTTCGCCTCCTTACCAGTTCTGGCTTTGATATTATTCCGACAGCCTGTCACTAATTCACAATCGATTTGAAACATTTTTGAACAGATTTTTAATGTTGAGGTCCTACTCTGTTGTTCCCATAAAAACAAGCATGATTCACTTGAATTTAGTACCCACGAGAGGCTGATACATTTTGCTCAGGCGCTAGTTTTAACCGAAACTATACAAGGTTATACCAAATGCGGAAGGATTTAGTGTTGTGCCCCCTTGAAGAATAGCACAATAGCGCTAATAGCACGCTATAAGGTCTAGGTCATTTTAAGAATAGCACAATAGCGCTAATATCACCCCTCCAAGTGTACAAGAATTCAAAAATAGCATTATTGCGATAATAACGCGCTATATGCCCCTAAGGCCAAAACAATTTCCAGAGCACAATAGCACTAATAGCACGCTATAAGGCCTAACCATTTTAAGAATAGCACCATAGCGCTAATAGCACGCTATAAGGTCCATAAGAATAGCACAACAGCGCTAATAACACCCAAAACTCAAAAATAGCATAACCATGATAACTGCGCTAATATTAACATCTTTAATGTCCCTAATGCTTTTTTTCTAAGTCCTCAAAAAATAACACTGTCAACTGCACAAATAGCACACCCATGAAAATAGCGGTGCTATTTGTGCTAACATGTATATAAAGTAATGACAAAATTGCGCTAATAGCACGTGTAGGCCCGAGGAGATAGTGTATGTTATCTGCGCAAGTCTGTTATAGCGCCTTTCTCGGTCCAGGGCAGGAACCATTTTTGCCGACAGAAATGTGACATTGTTGACCCAATTTTTCCGACCGAAAAAGCTCGAAAATACGACAGGGTAGGGGATGGGGTAAGGGGTAAGGGGTAGAGGAGGGGAGGGGCGGGCGGTCACAAATAATTTCTCCTCGCTCATTTGTATTCGACAAATGGCTATAGGCCTAATTTAAGCCTGCAGAGCAAAATGCAACACTTTTTGTAAGACACATGGCAACAACGATGTCAACATAGCTTATACTAGGGAACACTGACCGAGAATAGGAATACCAACGGAATTCGTATGCCTATTCTCGGACACCCCTGTTTCTATGGGAATTTACATAAACACAACACCAATCATTTGCTATTGTGTTATTTACGATGCAAATGGATCAACTTGTTAAAATTACAGCTTTAAAATGCATGTACAATTTCGCATCACTGATTATATTACAATATCACCTCTTAAATGACGTCATTATTTTTTTAAATGCCGATATTTCAGGTCACCATACAATCTCAAAATCTATCATTTGAGGTGAACTGTGCTGCCGTGGTATTAAAAAGTCACCAAAACCTGCAGCACCGGTACGGCTAAATGATTCGTTCGGAAGACACGGCTGAAATTAAAGCAACGATCGTCAGCGGTTGTTCAATACACTAACTGACCGAGAATAGGCGTGTGACCGAGAATAGGCGTATTGACCCTATAGAAGTAGAATGGACCGCCAGAAAATTTAAGCCTATATAATACTACAAATCGTAGATATGGCCCTCTAAATATGTATGTCAAGACCCCGCTCTTTTCGCTATCGTGCGTCCCGTGACTCGCGTCACTGATGTTTTACATTTTGAAGATACTAGGCTCAACATTAGTATTATCTGTAACTTTTCCACATATTTTCAGAATGTTTTTCTTTTACCTTAATGGGAAAACGGGTTACTCTAAAAGTTCCTGAGTGTTTGTGAAACGGCTACGTTTGAGGGGAAAGGTAGACCACGCTCAGTGGAGCATAATATATTGTTGTTGAGGTAAATAAGAACAGTTGAACATGAAAGATTGATGGAAACGATGTTGGGAGAGGTGAAGGCGCAAATGCCGGATACGGCAACACTTTTTAGCAGATGCCTTTATGATAAAAAAAAAATGTCCACACCACTCTTCTGTGTTATCCCGGGGGGTCTATCAAATAATTCCTCTTGCTGCATTATCAACAATTTTAAGTGAAAGTTGTCACAAGAAGACGTCGACAATTATTAACCGACTGATCTTGAAGACAAGTAGTGAAGAAATCAGTTTCATACCTGTCGGCATTTTTTCACGAAAGTAGTCACTGTAAAAGTTATTAGTTGGTTGGCGAAGTTCGTTTATAGCTCGTTGTATATTTTGCTTTCCTTTATCACAGTGTTATTCTTATCAATTGTCTTCTTTGACATTATAGCAGATCGAATTTTCCTGACAATGTGACCCATTTTTTATTTAAGTGAAATTCAACGTCTTGTAACCGTGTTATAAATATCAGCAACATTTCCTACCCCGAAGGACTCTCAACGGTTTTCCATCAGCTCATGTTACTAACAGGATACGAAAAATGAAAACTAACGATGTGTTCCCGTAACCGAGTTCTAACTTTCTCCATTTACATACGTTGATAAGACAATTAGATTTCAGAAACGATTTTGAGAGCGTTGCCTCCGGTAACAAGTTTTAAATGATCGGGATTGATATAATTTTGCCCCTGAAGGCCATAATATGAGGAATTATCTGCAGATATGTGAACTCTACAATAAGCATGATAAGGGACATGTTTATCAAACTCTCACATTGGAAAAACAACAAGGTGTAATACCGTAAAAACTCGATAGTTAGCATGTGTGCTTACTATCGAGAGCTTTTGAAAACATAAAATTGTACCAAAGTCCGCCGCTTTACCTGTGGTTGAGACACAAATTTGCAGATTTGCTTGTTCGCATGTGTATTGATGATGTGCTCAGAACCCTTTACACTTTTGTGGGTTCATGCACTCCATGTTTGTATGTTTTAAAAGCGCTCGATAGTAAGCACATATGCTAACTATCAAGGTTTTATGTTATGAGGATATAATAAGCGAATTTGCATAAATGTGAATAAATTATATACTATATTCAAATTAGAGGGCGGCTAGACCATATAATATAATAGAACATAATAGAAACACTTTGACCAAATTTTAAAGCAAAATTTTGCAAAAATAAAAACTTCCTTGACATTATGCGAAACATTGGTAAATATTACACAATGCGCCTTTCCAGAAAATAACTTTGATTGATTTTTGATAAATGCAATAAGATACAAGTAAAATATATAAAAACCGTTTTTCCGATATGCTTCAAACAAAAAGTATATTGATCAGTGCACTTGACCCTACTATCTATTTCAAACATGCTCAGAGCATTAACTACCAGAAATATCCGCATATTCCAACTTAAATTTATTCCGAATAAAGTATATAAGTACGTTCAAGTCTTCTTAATGTTAATTTTCACAAATTTGGTTCCAAAACATTATGTTACAATGTAACAAAGGAGACAAAAATTATAATATTCTACTAAAGCTTATTAGGAATCTCGGGTTTGATTTTATAAGTAAGCCAAATATGAAAAAGGATCTAAACTTAGAAGAATGTAAAACAAATTTTGTTTTATTGGTAGAATTACATTATATGACAGGTTTTGTTATTTTTAAATGGAATAAGTTGACGATACATCCTGTCTGGAAATCGTGACCTAATTCTTTGGTTACCGTTAGCCATGAATGGAGTAGGCCTAAACAGAATCTATTCCGGATACAATCAGGTGATGTGTCATTTAGAGCATTATTCAAAGATTGGAAAATAGGTCATGTTCTTTCAGACCTTAGGTAATGTTAACACCATCCCATGCAGCTGTAGTCTATTTCAAAGCCTACAATTATTTTAATGTGCTATTGGTGAATGTTAAGCAAGCTCAAATTTTGGTTCTGGTAATGAATTGCGTTTTTGTCAGCGTCATTCCTACAACTATTTGATAATTTCACAAGCCCACAAAAAGTACGCCTTAAGGGGAAAGAGAACAAAAATAACTCCCGTCTGAGTCGTCTGTAATTGAGGAAAACGGTGCGAATAAAAAGTCGAAGGAAAAATAGACGCTGAGTCTATATGTATGTAAAATTCACAATGCTTAAAAAATTGAGTTTAGGCTTAAAATAACATGAAATGAAAACAAGAAGGAACTTTTGTATATAGGGCAGGATTCAGGTAGCAGCTTGGCTCGTAATAAAAATGATGAAACTTTTAAAAGTCACCTCAGGGGGTGTGTGAGAAAAGTGTTGAAATAGTGTGCCTTTATATGATACAACCAAAAGTTTGCTATTATTTTGACAGCCAGTTTGTTGAGATTAAGGAGTTTTTATTTAGCTGGGACAAGTTGGTGTAATTGTCTACAGAACAGGCATGATAATGGCACATTTGAGGAAAACTAGTTGAAACATAACATTATCAAAGAGATCTTGTAGGGAGTAGTTTTCCAAACCACAATAGCTCAAAGCCATTGTGTGTGTCCAAGGCCACTCTATTTTTTATACGCGGTATAGTGGAATGGCGATTACTTTTATCATTTGTCCTCCCTTGTTAATCCAGATAACAAAATAATAATTTAAAGTCTCATTGCAAATGAATTTCTATTTTTACTTTTTTGATTTAGCTTTGAGCAATGGTGACACATACCATGTTTACAGGAAAAAAATGAAGATTCTATTCCAGACACATGATGGCTTTAATGAAAAGCACACAAACCGCGTTATTTACCACATATGTTGCATTATTACATAATGCAGGACAATCTCGTGCCATGATGATATTTGCACACAAGCAATTGTCATGGCTGTCTTCATAAAATTCGATTTAAAAAAATACAGAACAGGTCAATATATCCATTTATAACGTTTTCAGTGTGTTTTTCTTTTACCTTAATGGGAAAACGGGTTAGTTACTCTGACTGTTCGTGAGTGTTTATGAAACGGCTACGTTTAAGAGCAAAAGCAGACCACGCTACGTGGAGCACAATATATCGTTGTTATTTTTAGAGTTAAATAAGTACAGTTGAACATGAAAGATTGGTGAAAACGAAGTCGGGAGAGGTGAATGCGCAAAATAATACCGGGCATTGTAATACTTTTTAGCAGGTGCCCATTTGCCCAAAAAATTGCTTTGTTGCCACCATTTTCTTAAAATGTTTGCAAATTATCTTCTTTGTCCACACCACTCTGCTGTATTATCCCCGGGGGGTCTATCAAGTTATTCTTCTTGCTGCATTACCAACTATTTTAAGTGAAAGTTGTCACAGGAAAACGTCGACAATTATCCAATTGGCCTTGAATGCACGCAGTGAGGGAATCAGTTTCATACCTATCGGCAGTTTTTTCCACGCAGTAATCACTGTAGAAGTTATTAGTTGGTTGGCTAAGTTCGGTGACTATCATTTACCTTAAGTTAAGAAACTCTTGAGGCCCATCATGCAAGACCAATCTGTAACCAACCTACATTAGTCTAATGACGAATTTATCGTACCCAGAAGCGAAACCGAATAACTTCTTATTAATTTCTTCATGGGTAAAATATTTCCCTTTCCTATTCTATTTTGAATCAATAACGATACAATAATGCTGAAATATTGAAAAACGATTTGTTTATGGTACCCTTCTGACCGTCTAAGTAATCTCGCGGGTAAGATATTGGACAATATCATCATGCGAATCCCAAAACAATATTTGAAAAACAAAGATATCTGATGCCACGATATGATCATATTACCATGATTGTCTGAGTAATCTGTGCTAGTCCATCCAGGCTTACATTGGCAACGGCAAGTTTTGTTGTCAAACACGCCGCAGTTTTTACGCGCACAATAACATTCTAAAGATAAATGAATAATTTCAATAGTTAATTTTAAAAAAGTTAGGATAATAAACATAAAATATAGAAGTTATGCTTATATTCTTATTCGGTATTGTCATTCGATTTCCTTTTTTGATTATCAGATGGCTTTCAAATAGTCATGTCCTAGTTATAAAAAAAAAAGGCTGTAGCCTACTTTTAATTTCATGTTGTTTTGACAATATTTATTTGAAACTCTATTCTTAGAGTAAATTGCTGTGCGTTTGCACCTTTATGACTTTTTACATTACTTGTTGATAGTTTTTTGAGATTATATGACGTGATTATATTAATATTCGCTCATTGTAGGCTAATCCCAATATAATTTAATAATGTTGATGATATAGTAATTTAAGAAAGCTACTTTAGCGTGAATTTGATACACGTAATGCTCTATATATATCAAAGACAAATTTGTTACAGATTGATATTTGTATCAGCGCTAAATCAGAGGAAATTCCAACGCGCCAAAAATAGCAGACACTTCCGGTGCAATATTTGTCCATTTTGAACGATTTTAATGATGAAATTAACACTTAAAGGCCATCCATCGTCTTACAATATCACTCAAACAAGAATCACTTCTATAAATATCTCAGATGTTTCGTTAACTAACACCCCATCATTAAAACATTGTGAATTCATATTAATATAGATGCACTTTTTGATGGAATTACCGTTAGAATGACGCTGACAAAACTTTAATCATTATTCATATTACTATAACCGGGCTTTATGAGGTCTGTTGATGTTGGTCTGGGGAAATAACTCAGGGAAATAACTCAGGTAGAGACTTGATGATATATACGATGAAAACACAAAGTTAATATTCCTTATTCTTGAGTATGATATTTATTTGAGATCCTTCTTCTTCAACTTCCAAAACTTAACTGACTCTCCAAAACATTTCTTAACCCACATCACATACATCCAACTTAAGGGCGTACTACACCCATATATTGGTTTGATTGGTCTAAAAAAATATTTTTTCATTTATAGCGAGGCGATATATGCACGGATCATGTGAAATAAAAAATTTTAAAAAATAAATAAAAAGGTGTTTTTAAACCATTGTATAGTAAGTCATTTAGCCCTATATATTTTTTGTTTACCGTATCCTGGTAACTCAGATGCATGTTTCATAACAAACCATAATTTATTCTTTTCAACATGTTCAAGCAGGGTACATGAATAGAATACATTAAATCCTTTGTTATACTCTCTATAGAAAATCTAGTGGTGCTTGCAAAATATATAACACTGAATAAATTAAATAAACACTTACACAATAGATGCATAGTCATTAGTCAATTTGATATTGATGTTGTTATTGATGTGTTGTTAGGAGAAGAAAAGGCTATTAGATCACCGTATGTCAGGTTATAGGTCAATTGGTTCAGGTCAAATTTAAGCATCAATTTTGAATACACATGTGAGAGTCTGTGATACAAAATGTATCATAATGAGGAATAATTTTGATATTCTGTCTTTAACTGGATATATATCGAGAAGTGCAAGGTGGATATACTAATATACCTTGGGATGTAAATGGTGAGTACAATTTAGAATGCCTAGTTGAGATGGATTTCACAAATAAATATAAAATAGTTACCAAAATCACAAAAGCTAAGCTTACGGAAAACTACCCAATATGGTGGTATAGGTGACAAGAAATACAATTTTTTCAACATTGCTGTAGTATGGTTGTGGTAACCTGTTACCTATGGCTTAATTAAGTTTCAGTGAAATAATGTCGCAAGTTAAAAATACAAAATATAGCTCAACATTGAAAATAGAAGCATTTTAACCAGTTCCTTTTTTGATAGTTGTGGAGCACCAAGTTCATGAAGTCATAAAAGAAATCAGGAACCACTTATTCCCATTTTACATATCAACTTTATTTCCCTAACGTGTTAGCAACACATATCCAAAATTTTAACGAAATCCGTTGATATTAAGCTTTCCAAAATGAAGTGAATTCAAATCATCAGTGATGTACCACCTTTTGGCTTCTACTTCTAAAAGCATGTAAGCTACGTTGATACCGATGCCACCAAGAAAACGAGAAGATTTGCCCCTTCATTTTGCATACCACTTTGTCCAATTTTTTTTGTAATTTCTTCACAAAATGCAAAAAATGCAAAAAAAAAAACAATGGGTGTAGTACCCCCTTAACCATCCAATCATCATGTAGGAAACCATCACTTTCCTAGAACTCATCTTAATTGTTTTACCATGATATAATAACTTTGTTTGTATTATTTGTCTTAAGAAGATGGTGGGCGGTAGCTTCCTTTAATAAAACCACCTTATGAAGGATATACACTTTTGTACTCGGAAAAGGATGAAAGTAACATTTTTGGCCTAGATTGTGGTTGTTCATAATCACTTCTGTCACAACTGTGCCAAGTAAGTCATGAGAACCATAGTTGACTGACCATTGTGCTTATTACTCATCCATCATCAAGGTTGCAAATATAAGAAACATAATACATTTCTAAACCATGTTAATTAACTACATAAAATAATTAGTAATCATTATCATAACCAATTAATAACCAAACAAAACAAAAAGTAATAATCAACAGTTTCTTTGGCCTATGACATTACCAAAACTACCATCCAAGGTTGCTCAACATGCCGATACCGGTAAATTGTAGATTTTGAAAGGGACTACGGCATTCGATTATGTTAGGTCTACAAAACATTACTTGTTGCTAATCTTTTCAGAGCGATCTTAGCACAGTCTGGTTTTGTATTTGGCAATTGGCACACCTGATGTATTTTGTATATGGTAATAAATTAAATTTGTATCCTGAATATATTTTGTTATATCATTTATCACATTAATGGTTAACGGTAACCGAAGAATTGCCAGACAAGATGTATTGACAACTTGATAAATGATAAACAAATAAAGTCGTACACTTTACACGTGATCCATACTATTCGTACGAAATAAGGTTGTCACATTCTTCTGAATTCGGAGCACCTTTTATATTTGCATACCACTGGCTAATAACCCATTTTAGTCAAATATTCCAATTTTGAATACATTTTATAATTATCTTCGTTTACAACAAACTTATTTGAACAATTAAAAATAAACAGATTATTTGACTAATTTGACTACTCCGTATACAAAAATAATGCTTTACTTTACTAACAATTGGCTCTACCATCAAATGTATTACTTTATTCGGGATAAACTAACAGAAGCGAACAATATATCAACAATAAGTTACAGATAGTACAGGTAATAAGTTAAAGAACATTATTGGTATTGTTTTTTCGTTTTTTATGACAACAATGGCTTATATGTTTTAAACGCGGGTCTCTTCAAACGTTTCCCTAATTGCACCGTTCACACAGGTGCAAGATAATTTCCCTATTCCAGGAATCCTTTGGCACAAAATTGTATCAATTCAAATCCAATCTCCCTAAAATGTTTTACCGTAGGCAAGGCAACTCTCTCAAAATCGGTTTCAAATGGCTGCAGCAACAGTCCTCCAACAGTGACTGTCGCAACAGTCCTCTACAAAATACACACCAGTTTGTGCCCACCAGATCTGAAGGCACTACTACCAAAGCCATTTGTAGTCAGAAGAGTTACCCTCTCCAGCTTGTTCATGACTTGCCATGCTCCGTGAACCATATACTGACAGGACCTACATGCAGTTCACGTTTGGAATAGCCTTCTAAATGGAGTAGTCGGAGACATATCTAACACGACGAACCATCCTTCACGAGCACAGTGTATAAGCATCTTATTAATGTGTTTGATGCTTTAATATATGTACCCCTTCACTCTTGTTGTTCCTGAGCTGCTGTGAACCACTGATTAGTCCATGCGTTTTTTTATAGTGCCTAGGTGTCTAGGCATTTGACCTGTGTCACTCCTCGTGGGCTATTGTTCCCTATATAGCATTTTATTCCCCCCCCCAAAAAAAAATCCAATGTCTTACCAACATACGTCTACATAGAGTATAGGTTAAGAAGTCGGGTAAGCAATAGCATGGTAAGGGAAAATAGCGTATGTTTTATCTTTAGTAGCCTGTTAGTAACATGAACTGATATAAGAACACTTGGGGTAGTTCAGGGTAGGAAATGGTGCTGGTTGCTGCTTAATGTCAATTACGAGGGCAATTGTTAAAGATAACACCATAGTTTTGGCATGCGATTTTTGTACCTTTAGTTATGACTGCAACTCACATCAACCCTGTGGGCTGGCTGTACATTCTATAAAAAAAATAGGGTTGGGCGAATCTTGACATTTTTCTGAAAAATGATATGAAACGAGTAATTTCTATGGCCAAATTTAACGTAGAATCCAAATCTGCCAACAAAAATTACCTCAGACGTCGACGATGTTTGACGTCTCTAAATTACAAAAATTCAAAATGGCCACCAAAATGACGTATTTTGCCTACTCATCACACACATTTTAGGTAGATACACTTTCAATATCTCTATATATGGGTTTTGGGGTCAAGAAACCCCAATCTGACTTTTATAACATGATTAACCCTACCTAGAATGAGTTAGGGGTGTATTATGGTATTTTTCTTCTTTTTTTCCAAGTAATTTTTACATTGTTTTGCTAAAATTTGGCTAATTTCCTTAGTTTAAACCATAATCTGACACCTACAATATAAATAATCATACTATGTAGGCCTATACCTTTAACATGGAAAGCTAAGTGGACATCTACCCTTGTTTGTCTATGCATAGATTGCTTTCAACAAGGAAAATATCAGTTATGCAGGAGCTGATGATGGTGTGGCAGCATCCGAGCCAGAATGCCTAGCAGTAATAGCTAGTTGAAATGTACAGGACATTAAAAGTTCTATCGACTTTGACTGACTGTGCTAGCGATTGTGCTTCACTCTTAGAGAATCTAGGTGTCACTGAAGATTTAAAGGTTTTGAAGTGCACTGCTCATGTCATCCTAGGAGCTGGGGATACAGGAGTACAGTTTTTTTTGCTGAATGTAACTGCTGGAGAGAAAGTATTTACCTCACCAGGCCGGATCAAGCATTCATACATTGGCCCTTATAGCAACTTCTAAGTAACTTTCTCCCAGTCATGCTGCCCACTCAGTATCACAGGCATTGAACATACTTGATTTCAGTGGCATAGCATCATAGGGGCACGGACTTGCTCCCTAATCGATCTGAAAATTTAGAAAATCCATAGGAAAATTGCTGAAAAACGACTTGTGCCCCCAATCAGACCCTGTGCCCCCAATCATGGTCGGTGCCCTCCCCCTTCAATATGATGACCCACGCTACACCGCTGCTGGATATAAAGGCTTCTCGGCAACAGATTTGGCAGGATTGTTGAGATTGCCAAAGAATTCTTGTGCCGTCAGTAGTTTATAATATATTTCTTTGATGCTGTCGTTGACATCAATTCAAACAAGCTGGTTCTAGCAGATTCTACATACATTCAAAATGATTGGTTTTTGTGCTGTGCCAGAATTTATCCTCATCTCGGTGACTTATTTATTTTCCCATTGATGGAAAGAGGCAGTGAAACGGACAAAAATAATCGGAACTGGGCATGATGCATTTAGTGCTGTTGATGGTCAGAATAAGCTCTTCAGAGCTGTACTTGATGAAGTAATAGACTGATAGACACCCAATGAGAGGCAGCTTTCTGAAATGTCCTTTCAAATCAGTGATGCAGCAGGTCCTTGCACCATGACCTTGCACCATCGATGAATCCAAATTGAAATATGCTCCTCTGACCAATTTGGGTTGCGAATCACATGGCTAAGTTGGACGTTCGTGTTACAGCTAGTCAGCCAGTGGTGGATCAACGTCAGTGCATAGGCCTACTCACTCACGCAAAAAAACATCTCAACAAATCGCCTGCTTGAAGATCCTTCAAGCTCGTTCAATTACAAAGCTTGGTAACATGGAGAAGAACAAACAGTGGAAATGGGCACGGACATCTGAGAATATGATGGCTGTGAAAACAATAGAAGCCAACTACATATACACACAGTTAAGATGTCCAAAGGTCGAACTCTTATCAAGAAGGAAGAATTGAAAAAGAAGAAATCAATCAGAACAATGAAACTTTTAGACCTAAGAAACACCAGGGACTTGTGACAGACAAATAAGTAAACAAGGTATAGATGTCCACTTAGCATTAGTCTCCTTGTTGCAAGCAATTTGTGCATAGACAAACAAGTAAACAATGGTAGATGTCCACATAGCTTTCCATGTTAAAGGTAGGCCTACATAGTATGATTATTTATATTGTAGGTGTCCGATTTATGGTTTTAAAACTAAGGAAATGAGCACAATTTGAGCAAAATGAGGTAAAAATTACTTGAAAAAAAGAAGAAACTTGCCAAAATACACACCTAACTCATTCTAGGTAGGGTTAATCATGTTAAAAAGGGCAGATTTGGGTTTCTTGACCCCCAAAACCCTTATATAGACATATTGAAAGTGGTATAGTTTGTGATGAGTAGGCAAAATACGTCATTTTGGCGGCCATTTTGAATTTTTGTAATTTAGAGACGTCAGACATCGTTGAATGTAAAATTAATTGTCATTTTTGGATTCTACATCAAATTTGGCCATAGAAACAACTCGTTTTAAAAATATTATGGTGATTTGCCCAACCCTATTAATACACTGAGACCAAAAATTGCAAGGATTTCTGTATCATCTTAGCTTTAACATTGCACCGACAGCTTCGTCGGATGGCTAAACCATTAACATTATACTTTTAGGTCATCGTATATATTGTAAAAGGCAATCGTGCTCATCCGACAATATACAGCGTTAAACATTAAAGAAGCAATTTTCATTAAGTGACAGGATATCAAAATACACGTAGTTGTTTTGATTATGAATGAATAATCAAACAAACAAACAAACAAACAAACATGCAGGCAAATTTCCTGCTCCACTTCCCTTATACCAAATTTCATCAATGATGATAATTCCTTGTACGTGTTGAATTTTCAATCAAAATACAAACGGATGTGGATCGATCAAAGTCTCCAGAAACGTACTCTTACACATTCTTCGACGATGAACTAATAAGGTGGTACTACACTCCCTGATAAATTTTGCGACTAATTTTGGTAACAAAGGTTATGTATATTATAGGGGACAAGGACTCCAATTGCTTCACCAAAATTTCAGTGATTCAAGACAAGTGGTTCACTATATAAATTCAGTAATGAGGTACGTTCTAGCGGTACCTATTTTCTTATCATAAATAACGTACCGCTTGTTGAGTCACTGAAAGTCCAGTATGCCCCTATAATATACATAACTTTTGTAACCAGTGTGTTATAATTTTTTGAGAAAAATGCAAAAATAGTCACACATTTATCAAGGGGTGTAATAACTATACACACACTTCTTTAGTTTGAATTCACCGATATACAGGGTGTCCCAGAATGATCTGTACCGGGAAAGATGGAATTTGTTAGGTATGAAGGGCATGTTAAATGTTCATATTGTTTTACATTTTAAGTTTTACATATATTTAGCTTTCTCAGGTTTTTTAGATTTTAAAAATTGGACGTTTCTAGTAGAAGTTATAGAAGATTGCGTAAAAATGGTGAATTCTAAGTTTTGACAACGCAACCTATTTTGAAAATCTGTAACATTACTAACCGTTCAGCACAAAGTTATTTGGAAAAAGTTATGCAGGTATTTTAGTTGTGCCCTGTTCATATTTCCACTAAATAGCCGATATCTATCTATTATTTATGACGTTACGAAGCAATCATTACATGGAATTAAGGATTTGCGGCCTAATCCCATTCTCTCTTTGGCGGTAGTTTTAGTTATTGTGGTGTGAGGTCCATGTAATTTGAAATGCTTACAGAGGTCGAACTGGTTGTGGTACAGAAAAGATGGCTCCTCAATTTATTGTGCAGCAGCGTAGATTCCTTTCAAAAACTTACTGGCAAACCGGCAGCTATGTTGAGACGCAAAGAAGATTCATTAGACGATTTCCGCGAGCACGCGTTCCAGTCAAAGGAGCGATAGTGTATAACGTAAAGAAGTTTGACGAGCACAGAACTGTCAGGAATCGGCAGAGTGAAGCTTCAGGTGCTCGTAAGACTGTAAGAACTAGAGCGAAGATTGCAGCTGTCTGGCAAGCTTTAAGGCCCAACCCCACAGTAGTTGTCGTCGAAATGCTGTGCCAAACATCCCACGTTCTTTATTTAATCGTATCGTGCCATTTTCAAGGGTATGCGAGTCGTTTGCGCTGAAAATGAAAAGCAGTTTTTCATTGATTTTACATTATTGCATGCCACGCCAAAACAAATAAAGGTAGCGTGCTGAAATTCACAGAATAAGTAGGAGACATGTCCGGCATTATAATGCATGTATCAAAAATAGATACACTGCCCGTCTTCTATTTTTAGTTATTTTTGCAAACACGGTACAAATCATTCTGGGACACCCTGTATTTTGTCATTCACAATCACAAAAGATGGTCAATTTCCCTTTCATGTCATTCCAATTTCCGAGGACAATTTCCTGGCAAATATCCGTTATCACGCGACGAAATGAGAATTCGGGATGAGCTTAGTTGATTAATTCATGGCAATATGTCAAATGTGTATTTACAAAGTGTCACTGTTGTACCAAGCACATCGTCAATATTGTTAATATGAACCAATGAAGACATCGGGTTGATCTGTCCTGGACACCTGTGTAAAATAATGTAGATTCAATGTCGTTTCAGAGAAAACATTAAAAATTGAAGGAAGGTGGTTTTATTCGCTGTAGAGGTGATGATGTAACAGGATTAACTACCGTAGCAATAGGTTGAAACTAATTTGAAATATATATCGCCCTGCACTACAAGCAGATTGCACTCATCGCCTGTGTATGCCTATAATCATAGATTGAATACAATACCGCTCTTTTTAAATATTCTTTTTTACAGGTGCAATAATTGATCAGCATGATATAAATATTCTATAGAATTACGATCCAGGTCTTTATCGTTGTTCTTTGACATCTATGGTTCAATTTTAATGTACTAGTGCAGTGCGAGATATAAAAAAAATTGTTTTAACCTATTGCTTTGGTAGTTAATCCTGTTACATCATCACTTCGACGGCGAATAAGATCCTTTCAAATGGGATGATACTATCTACCATACCCTTTAAGCTGAAACTAAGCACTAATGCGATAATTCTATGCAAGAATAGGATAAAATGATCTCAGGGATAAAGTTAACTGTCAAAAAGGAACATTAACCTCAGCAATACTTGAATACAGGTAGTACAGATTAAGTCGTTCATGCGCTTTTGAAACATTGTAAGAAAAAAAAAACAAGATTGCTAACAAATTGTGAATAACATACATATTAAATATGTCAAACTATGCAATTTTAGACCAAGTAATTTGTAAGGATTTCGCTTTTCTTAAGAGATTATTACAATATTTTTATATCAATTTAGTTTCTTTACGGTGGTACTACACCCCTTGATACATTTGTGACTATTTTTGCATTTTTCGCAAAAAATAATAACGCACTGGTAACAAAAGTTATGTATTTATAGGGGCAAGGAATCCAGTTACTACACTGGAATTTCAGTGACTCAAGACAACCGGTACGTTATTTATGATAAGAAAAGAGGTACTGCTAGAATGTACCTCATTTCTTAACATATATAATGCACCACTTGTTTTGAATCACTGAAATTTCAGTGAAGTAATTGGATTCCTTGCCCCTATAATATACATAACTTTTGTTACCAGTGTGTAGTTATTTGTTGAGAAAAATGCAAAATTAGTCACAAAATTTATTAGAGGTTGTAGTACCACCTTAAAAACCAATCTACCTGTAATAAAATCTGAATGCTAAATAAAAATAATGGAGTCATGTAAGTTGATACATAGTATCAAGTTGACTAATGTTACCTGCGCTTGTAAATGGCGCGTAGACAATACAATGGCATGTGTCATTTAATACTTCTCCTGGAGGACATAACCTGCCATCACAACACAATTCACTTTCATTCATGGTTTGGTCAATTCTTTCTGTAAAGATAAGGGTATACAATTACGATGTTGAAGACATATATGAGACAATGTTCTTTCTTGTTTGCATGAGGAGCTAAAACATTCAATTTAAGGATGTTGACATGTTGGCTGTGGCTGAAAAATACTCTTGCCAATTCTATGTTCATTTCAAAGGTAATAATCTATTCGAACTTTTGAATTTACTCTTTGTGTATTCTGGCATAATTTTATATACTTACGTACAATATTTAAATCTAACAATAACCTACATCAAACAAGTTGTCAGTATTGTTCTTAACATGTTAAATGTGACTAAGAACCATAATTACATAATGTAAACTTACTTTGAAACTCTATATTGATAGCTTTAACAAAATGTAGGATGCGTGGGATTCAGTCCTCACGACAATTAACACAAATGAAATGTCATTCTTGTCGACATAGATTACAAACAATTAATAGAATATCATTCTAATTTTTTGGATCATATATGGTGTCAGTCACGGATACAAAATTTTCACAAACAACGCGTTTCGTTACTCGATTTGTGCTTAATTAAAATCTGAATAAAACATGACATTGTGCATTTATTTACTTCCCTTAACCCTAGAACTACTGGGCCATATTCTGGAACCCGGACTACAAAGTCCGTGGAGTTGTTTGAACTCCCGCCCTAATTTCAATTATAAGCATCATATACCGTTATATTTGGTACTACTGTATCGCTATAGGTCTCCTCTACTCATTGATAAAATAAGTACAAACATTCCCCACATAATGTCGCTATGACGTCATAATGTGAGTTCTCTTTTGCATTGGGAAAGTCTGGGGCAAAAGTTGGGCCGGGAATTAAAATAGTCAACGAACATGCGATTTTCACCGAATTTACAATGGGGAAATGAAAATCATGGATTTTAGTGTAGAAACCTACGGTGGGCCTCACCCCCCCATGGTCATCTTTCATGGTGAGCCCTACCCCGGGTAAGGTGCTGGAGTAAAATTGTATCACTAAAATGAGCGCAAAGGATGGATATACGATTAGCTTTAGTCATTTGGGCGTAAAGGCACGCATTTTTATGACGGATAAAAACCTTAGGCCCTAAGCTTTTTATCGGGGTTTGGTACAACCCCCTCGGAGTTCGTGGGTTAACTTTGATCTAAAATAATCATGTTAGAAAATCTTGCTCCAAGATGTGTCCTGAAAACATGTTTGTCATAAAGTAGTTTGACATTTTCTGAATGACGTTCATTCTCAAGTTATTGACATGAGCACCTTGTGATCCATCGCCATAGGTGTGACTGCTGCTGTCACTTACATAGTAAAATTTCGAACACAATCCTCTTATCTACTTATGGCTTCCTTTTGGGTATACAGATTTACTGATTTGTATCATTGACACTTACGAAATCTGAATTGCAATTTTGCCACGAAATACAATTGGGAAATTGTTCATTTTCAATATTCCTCTCCAAAATTTAAAAATACGCAAGTAACACAATTCAGAGTCACAAAGAGCAAACTATTCAATATATGCTGCTATGCACGCTCTTATTGAAGGCCTGTGCAATATTTGTATAATCAAGATCCCCCGTATGGGCTGAAAGATGTATTGGATTTCAACAGAATAGACACGGAAGAAGATTTTTTGAAATCAATTTGGTCAAAAGTACCTGATCGGGTGGAAAAATTATTCCATCACTATGTTTACATAATAATCTTGTCATGCTCACCATAATATTTTTCCTAAGCATCCAAGCCAATAATTGTTAGGCATGGATTTCCTGCACATTATCGATTTATGTCAAAGGCAAATCTGTTTTTGTTATTGTTCAGTCCATAAGGGCCGGTTTCGAAGCATGGCCAGTGAACAGGCTCCCTAAGCAATCAGGCTTAAGCCCAATTAGTCATATATACCATTGCTTACAATTTCACATCATACATCACCTAGAAAGAAAAATCAATAAAATGGATCACATTGGTAGGGCTAGCCTGTTGGCTTGGGAAGCCTGACCACTAGCCGAGCTTTGAGAAATCGGACCTAAGAGGCTATCATAGTGGCCAATATTTCGTACATCGTTTATGCAAAGATCTTCTCTGGTTTATGAAAGCATTTTTTTCAATGCAAAAAACGCTGTTTAAATTGTTGTCTATTCAACAATGCGATTCTGATTCTTTACTGTAATATTCCACTTTGCTCATCTTATAGACGTTTGGCCGCACTGGCAAAAGGATATGGAATATTTCCCGTTGCGTTCCATGGTCCAACTTGAGACTTTACATCATCAGACCTCGGTATTAATGATGAAAATCTCCAAGTTAGGTTCAACGAAAGAAACACTCTCAAAGTCTTTAGGGGCAAATGAAAGAAACGCTCTCAACGTCTATAGGGCCACATTTCAAGAAATGGCCAACACACTTTTTATGACATTAATGACAAACACACAAATTACAGTATTTACCACATATGTTGCATGATGCAGGACAATCTCGTGCCTTGTTGAAATCTGCACACAAGGGATTGCAATTGTCACGGCTGTCTTCACAAAGTTCTATATAAAGAAAATACAAAACAGATCAATATCCCCATTTGTAACGTTTTCAGAGCGTAATAACAGGTTTCTTTCTTACTTTAATGGGAACGCGAGGCTACTTTGGGTGTTCATGATTATTTTCATAACGGCTATGTTTGAGAGGGAAAACTGACCATGCTTATTTGACACATGTAACATAGATTGTTGTTGTGATTTTTACAGATAAGACAGGGAAGTTGAGCATAAAATGTCTAGAAAGGTTATAAAATATATGGCGATTGTAATGTTTATAGCACTTTCTGGATGCTAAAACAGTTATTGTCTTTTCTTGCTATAATTTTCTTATTTTTTTAATCATACGCGCTTTTACTGTGCTGTATTCATAACGTGACAGTAGAACATAGTCTTTTTGACGAAGTGTTCTTTTATGGCAATCTCAACCATTTAAGGGTATACGAGGTATTGTTGATCGAAGCAACCAAAAAAACGATTTTCATTATCTGAATCAATATACATGTATTATTGAAAAATAACACTTTGGTGTTTTGCAAAAGTTCATTCTACAAATCATATACTGAATTTGCTGAATTTATTGTTGTTAATGAGTTATGTACGTTTTACAAAAGTGTTTTTGTTTCAGCCCTCTTTACAACATAACTCAAGAACCACAGGACCTACAAAAGTATATCTGTGATATTTGAATTCTTCTACACGCTGGCTATGAATTGAGCAATGTAATTTTGAAAGCTCACTACCATTCGCAAGATGATGTGAACTACTTTTTTTCTGCTGCTTCGACCAACAATACATCATATACCCTTAAAAGAAAGTTGTCGCAAGAAAGTTGTCTCAATGTTCCGGTTGGCGTTTAATTATGTGAAGAATAACAATAATCAATAACAACAAGCTTAAGGTTAGAAAAACAACTTAACAGATTCATTTCGGATTCCCTTTTGACAGTCTAAGGAATCTCTCGGATAACATACTGGAAAATGTCATCATGCGATATTAATATCATACTTTAAAAACATAAAAAAGATATCTGATACCACGATGTATATGATCATATTACCTGAGCAATCTGTGCTAGTCCATCCAGGCTTACACTGGCAACTGCAAGTATCGTTGTCAAACACGCCACAGTTTTGACAAGTCAAATTACACTCTACAGAAAAACGAATAATTTAAATACTTAATTGAAAAGTTAGGATAATGGAAGACAAAATGTTATATTTTTATTTTAAACTTGGAATTGTCACCCGATTCTCCTATGATGATTATAAGAAATCCGATCTCTTTGAGTACTGTAGCCCATTTTTAATTCCATTGCATAGTTTTGATAATAGCTATTCAACATGTTATTCTTTCATAACATAATTATACGTTTAAAGTCTTCTATTTTAAGCATTCTTACAATATCTGATGGGTTATTTGAGATAACATGACTTGATTAAATTTATAATCACTTATTGCAGTCTAATCTCAATATAGATGATATAATAATTTGTAATTTTTTCTTAGCGTAGTTTTGATGTAGGAGAGCTATCAATGGTTTGATCAGCTCATAATCGGCAGGTCTTACATGAATTATTTTATTTGGAGAATTGCCTTGTGACATCTCACCAGAAGTATTACAAATTATTAATTGAAGTCCTATACTTTGTCTACATTCTTTAACACGACAAATACAGACCAGACAGAACTATCAGATTACTCTTAACGTGGGTCTACTTTTCGGCGTAGTGATAAAAGCCAGAAGCCTTACAATTCCCGCCGATTACGAGCTGATCAAAGACAAGTGTGGTAAAGACTAGCTATACATTATAATAGCACCAAATCAGCGAGGATTACAATGCACCCAAAATAGGAGACTCTTCCAGGGCAATATTTGTATTTTGTTCAATTTTAATGTAAAGAATGACAATACTAATTAGATCTCCTTCAATGTTCCGAGACCGTTTGTGTGTGACAAATCGAAACATTTTCTTGCATTTAACATTTAATAGTCATAACTGCTGAGTGGGACAATCGTACTGAAGGGATTGGAAGCTTATGTGTCACATACAATACTCTTCCAAAACTATTGTGCGATTTTTGCAAGGGTATCCTATATGTGTGCATTTTTAGAACAAGATAAGTAAAAAATCAAAATTATTTGATATCAAAAGACATTCCTCGTATTTAGAATGCAATTTGGTATGTCTGATGTGCTTTCAGGCCCCACAAAAATACTGTGCAAAGGTGGGTGACCATTTGAATTAAAAAGTAATTGCACTAAAATGTGCACAATGAACATCTTTTTACAATCTGTAAAAGGCTCAGTTTCGGCTCAAAATGCTCAAATTCATTCTTTTGGTGTACAATTAAGAACGGGTAGTTTTACTTTGTTATCATAAGGCCTAACTATTTCAGCATAATAATTTGTATAAACTATCCATGTTATATTATACCAAAACGATTCGCTTTGATCAATTGCTTGAAATTTGAGTAATACGACACCCGATGTTACCAAGTCTCTACCACGAAACGGTCGAATAACACTTTTGGACGTATTTGAATTATTTCTGTTTTATTCTAATTGCAAATATTCGACATATATACCATAGCAAGCATTATTAATAAGAATGTTGTCATTTAATTCACTTACCACATGTTGAATTATACGTTTCTTCGATATCTGAATCACATGTTGCTACAAGAAAATGGATGATTGTTACTCATTTGCATATTAATAAATTAGGGTTTAATAAAGAGCATTTTGATCTCGACCATTGTACGATATAAGGAAAATAGTAACATAATTATTATGGCTGAAAACCAGAAAGCCTTAACTCACAAAGGATATAACGATGAGTTAAGGCTTTCTGGCTCTCAACCCTCGATATACAAATTACCGTAAAACACTTCCTAACTGTGAAATAAAACTAAGTACTGATAGTGTGGCGTCAATGAACTCTATTGTAGTAATAGAGCGACAGCACTAGGTGAACGAACGTGAACTATGATACCGTTATAACCAATAGGCGCTCTTAATTGGCACCGAATTGACATCCCTCGTTCTCCTAATGGGCTATTCCATTTAAAATCCACACTACCCCTGTGGAAGATTTTGGAAATATCTTCCACAGGGGGAGTATGAATTGCAAATGGAATTAACATATTAGGCAGCTCCATTTGATTTTCATACACCCTCTGAGAAAGATTCAATCTGAATCTTCCACAGAGGGAGAGCGAGATTCAAATGGAGCTGCTAATAAGTTCATTCTATTTGAAATTCATACTCCCCCTGTGGAAGGTATTTCCAAAATCTTCCACAGGGGTAGTGTGGATTTTAAATGGAATAGCCCAATGCGTTCGCGCTCGTTCACCTGTAGTGTGTCCGTCTTAAGTTGAGAGTAACGCCATGTTGGATTTCGAAGTGGCAGATTCAATCAGTGCGTTTACGCGGTTGCATCGCCAGTATACGGACAAATCGCCCTTCAACGCGTGTGTATACGCCCCGCGGGATTAAGTTAGCCTTTGATTGGAATCTGCCACTACGAAATCCAACATGACGTTATTCTCAATTTGAGACGAGTACAGCATACTGTGTTTTTGTAAATGAATGTGCAATGGATAATATTCATCTCGTTTTAATAGAGGTTTGGATCCCTTTTCTGACGGGGTTCATCCGTTTGTTTATCAATATTTATTTTTTCCATAAAAATCTCAGTGCTCAATTTGATATAGATATTTCGCGTTCAATTAACCATCCAATCACAATTTCCTTTTCATTACCTGGTATATTCAGCAAAAAAGGTACATTACTCACGAGTTTAAAGACTGGCAAAATAATGACAACAATTGTGATGATCACATTCATAGTGGATGGTGAAAATTTGAAGCCGATGGAGTTTTGTATTGCAAAAAAGGAACTGCGGTATTACAAACCACTAGTCCCACTGGGGCTTTAAAAATAGACGGATATAAGGGTTCCATTTCTCGAATGCAATCATACAACACCTTATAGTCACATACTTCAAATGACTGATGTGCAAAAGTCGACTGTTCCAGTGCCAGAAGTGGGTAAGTGCAAAAGCTGCCTTGTGAACATTTGGCAATTTACACGTCCCACACAGTATATTGGACCCATCAACACATTGTAGCTACACATGGCAGCTATTGTACTTACCCACTTCTGGCACTGAGTAGTCGAAGTGAGGTGTTAACCTAATTTTTAGTGAGTTAAGAACGGTGAATATTTGGCACCATTTAGGAATCATCTTTGTCATGTTTTTTGGGTTTTTTTATAACTTTTTCTCTCCTGGTATGCAACGTGATTTATTTTAGAAATCTCAATATTTTTCCTACAATTATGTCAGCGATTAAATTTTGTTTTATATCCAGATTAATATAATATTCAGATAAAACAATGATAATCTATTGTCGTATGTATATACCTACAGCATAAGCCTTCATTGCACCATCCTTCACCCGACTCACACTGCGCACATGCTGGACCTGGTTTGTAAGGTGCCCCTGTTTCAGGAACACTAACAGACAAAGGGGGAGAATATGGAAAAAAATAATTAGGAAAATATATTTCTCAACTCACAATATTAATCAACCTACTTTCATTCAAATCAAAAAACAAAACAATATAAAATTACCTTGGTGCATAGTTACAAACTGTGTAAAATCCAAACAGACAGAGGGCGCTACCACAGCCAAGCTCCTGCAGTTGTCCGAATGCAATCTGGGGATTAGGAAACACTTTGAAGTAAGAGGTAAGGTGTGAAATCAAAACTCGACCGCCAGTTGACCGCCGATTACCGGCCGCGATTGAACCGCGTTCCATTGTTTAGAACAATAGAAATCGGCCATAACCGGATGGAACCGCCGGGTCGAGTTTTGATTGTATCCCTAAGTCAACTCTCATTTCTTTTTGATACTTTTTTTTTACAATATGTCTACGAGGGGCAGTCAGTATGTTTTAAGAGTTGACTCGTGACGTCATTTGGGGATTGTTTTCATGGCATTTCTCAATGATTACATAAACACTGTACCTTTGTCTTTCAAACAACACATGTAAAAATTATGTCGCACACATGATTACGTAACAGCATTAGCATAAAGTTAATGGTCTAGAGTCACCTGGTGAAATTGAGTCGTTTTTGTTAAGGGAAATAAGAGGCTGAAATGAGGTATTGTTGTATTTTCTATATTTTCTCGGGAATTAAAGTATGGAGAATGCTGCCTTTTGGAACAGTAATAGAACACAAACTACCAGTTTATTTAACCATGTTTGTTGGGCTGTAAAGGTTTTAGTTTATTAAAAATGCGTGGTCAAATGTGTCTTATTTTTGACAAAAACAAGGTTTTTCTTTCTATAAAAATCTTGATATTGCCAAAAATAGCAAACATGGAAATTTACATTTTTGCCAGTTCTGTTGACTAATCTCCAAACATTAAAAAGGGAATCTCCCTAGAAAATATTTGAATCCGTGATTAAAATATAACCGTTATTCTACCATTGTTACATTTATGCAAAAAGTAGTGGTACAGAGAGAGAGGCCGTCGTTTGAATGAAAAATTTATTTTTAAAACTTTTCTGTTCATTTCAGGTTGAGATCATCCATAAAAATTCATATGAAGATTTAAATTCAAATTTTCATAGCATTTTGTAATATTTTAGGCCCTATTTACATGGAATTTTGCAATTTTCGTGCATTTCCACCATGTTGTATCGGTCATCCTACCTACGCATGCGCAGATTGTTGTTTAATTTGCACCAGTTATCATTGCACTGAGTACCAGCTCTCACACGTGACCAGTCATTAAATTTTAGTCTGTTTCATTTTGGAGATAATGAATGTCATTTGTAATAACTGCTTTTTCATTTTCGCCATTTTTGCAGAATAATTTTGCTTCCATTCAAGCCCTAAAGTTGTTGAAGTTTCAAGACGTCTCATTTTCACCCAAGTTTAATGGCATGTCTCATATTTTACCAAATGTAAACTGAGGACCTAGTGTTTATTCCTGCCTAAAACTAGCCATATGCACTTTGTACTTTTGCTGTTCTCGGACATTTTAAACACGTGTTTTTTCTGTAATTTAAAAGGCCCGCCTTTTTGCGTGATTTGGCAGTGTCCCTAGTCTATTGATTTTATGCTCATGCTGTTACGTAATCATGTGTATGATATAATTTTTACATGTGTTGTTTGAAAGACAAAGGTACAGTGTTTATGTAATCATTGAGAAATGCCATGAAAACAATCCACATATGACTTAACGAGTCAACTCTTAAAACATACTGACTGCCCCTCGTATATAAGCCTAATTCATACTCGATCGCTGAGAGACAAGCGACCGATTTTTAACCAACCCGTTTTCTAATAGCAACAATCTATCTGTCGACGCTGAGAGAAAATTTCAAATTAGCTGTTGCAAAAACAACAGCATCACCACCTGATTTTATCTAAACTTTGGTAAAGGTAAGTATGGTGGCGCTAAAGCAGATATTTTAATAGTCATCCATTGTATCGCTCTGGAGATCCAGCAGCATATTTTGTAAAATGTGTACCGAAAAAGGTTGTTGCAACCCGCCTGAACATTCTATGCTTCGATATCATCGTCTAGCTGTGGACCCTTTTTATCCAATAAAATCAAAATAAGTACCAACAGTTTCCATGCATGTGATGTTACCATGGCGTCATTATGTGGGTACGCTCGTTTTTAACCTTATTTAACATAGGACATGCATATAGTGCCCAAATGCTATACTGTCTAAAAGATTACATCAAATTAGATCACGAATTGACAAATTATACTAAATTTGATATCATTTGCACATGTGTTTGTCATTACAGTTGAATTCAAGAATATGACGTCATGTTTATAGGCTTTCCCCGGAGACATAGCTTGATATTAAGTAGGTCACACAAAATGGCATTATCTTAAGGGGTGGGGTATGAACGTTTGGAGAGTATTTATTGTGGGACATTAGAGCACATCAGACACATCGAATTGCATTCTGAATACGAAGAATGTCCTTCTGATATCAAATAATTTTGATTTTTTGAAATTCGCAATGTAATACACATTTTATGGCAAAAGATTAAAAATTGATATTTTTGATATTTAACAGTACTCGAAGTAAACTTTATAAATCTAATGATTTATACTTAAAGTGTATGTAGGTGGGATGAAAAGCCGACGATCAATTGAAAATTCTGACCTTTCGTATTGAAGATATGGATTTTTTTCCCCCAAACACCAAAAAATATTAGGTCTTTTGGGGGAAAATCCATATCTTCAATATGAGAGGTCAAAATTTTCAATTGATCGTCGGCTTTTCATCCCAGCTACAAACACTTTAAGAATATATCATTAGATTTATAAAATTTACTTCGAGGACTGTTATATATCAAAAATGTGAAAAATGTCAAATTTTAATAATTTGTCATAAAATTTGTATTATATCGTTAATTTCAAAAATGAAAATTATTTGATATCAGAAAGACATTCTTCGTATTCAGAATGCAATTCGATATGTCTGATGTGCTCTAATGTCCCACAAAAAATACTGTCGAAACGCTCAAAACGCTCATTCCAGATCCCTTAAGGCAAGCGAACAGAGAGTTGTAAGCTAACATCAAAACAGGTATTCTATATCGCTTAAGGGATAAAGCTGTCTAATTCCTCCACGATGTCTTGACAATAGGCTAAGGAACCAGAACCAAATATGCTCGATCCTTGGATCGACCATTGATGCTGCTTCGATGCTTGTTATTAACGGACTGTTAACTGCAACTTGATTTTCTAGGCCACTATATTAGGAAAGAAGATCTGGAGTGTTTGTTTCTTGGGCCATAATAATGGAAGGAGAGACAGCGGGCGCCAGAGGACAACATATCATTAAAGTATCGCAGCCTGGACGGGTTTGGATAACGTCAAGCTGTTGAGCTCAGGATGGATTGGCATTCCATGGTCGCCCAACGTCACTTGATGAGAAGTATGGTAAAATTGCATTGGACAATGCATTACGTACATACAATATTGTTATAACAATTATCAATAGCTATTTAATTAATATTTCTTAGATAATATGGACCGAACAAGCATCGATGCCCGATCGAAAGATCGAAATAATTTGATTACCTAATTTCGTGTATGCTTACATGAAGAATAGAATTTTAAATGAGTATATATTGTTGTATTATTACGTTTGTATTTTAATTGCGGAAAAATCGCATACTTACAATACGATAGTGTCCACAGATCCTGTTTACTTCGCAAGTAGAAGAATGGAAGTCATAAAACTGCATTTCATCAAACCATTCCGTAACAGCTTGTGTCAGACGTGGATCTTTAGAGCTACTTCTCCAGATGTTTTGGGCCACAGAACCATCGTACGGTAGCGGTTCAGGTCGGGAACTATTGGGCATCTTGGGGTGTCCATGCTTCCATTGACACTGTCTCGCCCATCTTTCGGCTAAAGAAGCTAATTCTGTATTCCAAGTCTGCAGAATTAACAGGTGCGGTACAGTATTGTAAGGGATGAAATCAAAACTCGGCCAGCTGTTGACTGCCGGTTCCGTCCAGTTTATGTTGTTCTAAACAATGGAAACCATACAGAACCGGCGGAACCGGCAGTTGACCACCGTACGAGTTTTGATTTCATCCTTAACATTGTATATACAATGGTTTGAAATCTAAGTGAAAATTTTACTATATTTTAACAATCATATTTAGTGGTAGTAAGCTTGTACTTTCCATAAAGTACGTCAAACAACAACTCAGCTGATCGAGGATAACTAATGTTTATAAAAATAAGATCACATGATCACAACTAAATGACAACAATATTTTCAGACAGTTTGAAAAAATGAAAAAACAAATGAGCAGAAATATACAATGGGCAGATGAAAATGAAACTTCTATCTAGTTATATGATTTGTTAGTACAAAATACTGCTGACTATAATAAGGTTCGTTTATCCGAAAAAATGAAAAGGGGTTGCTAGTCCAACAGTTATGGTTATGGTTAGGGCGGGTTAGGCACCACATCGAATTTGGTCCTACTCTCGGTGTACTGTCCAAATAACTTAGACACCCGGTTTTTAGGATATATTTCGAAAAGTTTTCACTTTGGAAAAAAGTCATGAAAGAAAAGTTGCTAAACACGGTCAGACCTAACAGAAATTATTAGTAAAGCGATGAAAAATATTCTTCCTTGTCTACTTTTATTCAATTTTGACCGATTTACAGCAAGATATCTGGGTCCAGCCGAATATTCCTAATGACTTGAAACTTTTGATGGGATAATCTATTTACAGTAAGGGGTGTTTGAACATTGTAATCATGCATATTGATCAATGATTCCACCCTTTTTTCTTTGATCCTTTTACTAATTCACAATAATGGCGGTCTACTCAAATGCATTCAACAAAAGCATGTTTGCAATCTACCGCGAGAGGTCGTCTCACACACATAACAAATACACTACGATCAAATAGGTTGATGACAATATTTGATTGAATGAACTGCACTGTGCCATGATTTCGGTGAAGGACACCGGTTCAAATCCTTTGTTTGGAGCCAATCAATAATTCCATGCACAACCTCTATAACTCAAAAGATGTCACAGTTGGTGCATTATAACAGATGATAGAGCAAGTTACTATGCGGCTGGAGTGTATTGTGAATTATACTCCTCACCAATAACATCAGAACATTTATAGTGCATACAATTGGTATTTTCTTAGAATTGGGCCAAGCCAAAAGCATGCACAGAAGAAGATTCAAATACCGCGCCGAATTGTTGTAATTGGTTGAGGGACAGCTGGGATCACTTATAGTAGGCATGTCCACTAAAAATTAAAGTACTTTTAAATTGATTCAGACCTAACTTATTGGCTGGGAATTGATGAAAGAAACATTTTGGCGTTTAAATAATCTTAATCGGACGTTTCATTCCAGAGATATGGCCTTTCGAGTGTCACGGTTTTATATAGGGCTGCTAGAACATGTTAAAAGTTAAAGTCCAAAAGGAATACTAACAGAAAGTGCAACTTTAAGGTACTTTTTCTTAATGTATTTATTAACTAGCTTATCTGGAACATTATATTTGCTTATAACAACATGAAAATAAGATCATCCTGAAAATTTAATCGATTTTGTTGACATACAACAAAAAATATAAGACCTCAAAACCCATGGTTTGTTTGGTGAAACCTCAAGCATGATCATAGATGGCCGCCATGGAAAATATCTCCATAGAGGAGATGAACAATAAGTGCATTATTTCAAATAAAAAGCGGTAGTCTTAACATTGTTCAATCTTTTAAGGTCAGCACATTTTATCTTCCAAAATTATTATATTTCATCATGGCATATGTTTGGTAACATTACTCACTACCAATTTTGAGAAATTTGCTCCAACTCAAAGGTTATCTTTACTACATTGAGCAATACACTGTGTGTGCATGGAAGCCATGATGGATTATCATGGATAGCATATGAAATGGACATGGTAGTGAGAAGTGCACGGGGAAGTGCATGATTTGAGATGGGCCGCGGTAGGCTTAAACATTCTTAAATTTCTTAACATCCTACACATTTTGTCTTCAAAAATAGTTAAATTTTATGAGTATGTAAGTTTGCTTGTCTGATTCACTCCAAATTCGGAGATAATTGCGTTTGAACACCTGATGCACGGAATGGTGTCACTTCAACCTGTTGTAGTTCTCATCTCATTAAATTTTTCAATAAAAAAAGTTGGTCTCTTCATGAAGGAAGGTCATCTCTATTTACTGACCAAACAGGAAAAAGTTTGGTTAATGTTTTCTGGTGGAATCAGGAATTTCTTGAAACACCCTGATATAGGCCTACATTTGGATCAAAACAAGTCATGTATGCCATTTAACAGGCCTGGGATTTCTTGTATCGATCAGTTTCTCCATAGACAATACGTGTGTGAGTCCACGCACACAGTGAACGAAAAATCGTTCTAGTGGAAACTGTATTGACAGTGGGCATCCCTACTTATAGTTAATACACTAAGAATAAATATGCCAATTAGAAACACTGTCTGCATTTTATGAACTGAATATTTTTCATTTTTATAAAATGTTTTTGGTGAGGAGTATAATTAATTTACTATTCATCCATTTACTATCCAAAATCACCATACCTACAAATTTGTATAATGAGACCTTCCAAAATAATGGTACCCAACTTCTACCGGATTATTTTTAAAGTGTTGAGAAAAACCTTCCAATTTCAATAGAATTTCTGGTAAACTCTCACTCAATGCTTTGGAAACACAAAATCCCGTTAGGTCTCAGCGAATGTTAACACTTTTCTTTCATGACTTTCTTTAAAAGTGGATATTTTTTCAAATAAGTAACAAAAACTGGGTGTCTAAGTTAATTGGACAGACAATAGCGAACTGTCGGACGTAAAAGGACGAAAAAATGTCGAAGTCATTATTTTCAGAAATTGTGATATATTTTAATACAGCGCAAGATATTCGAACTGCGTCTTATTATTCTTTAAAAAAAAGTCTAGCATAACCTGATTGCAAAGTTAATAGCCCTAAACCCAAGACGTAATGGATGAAATCAAACTCGACCGGCGGTTGACCGCTGGTTCCGTCTGAATTCTATTGTTCTAAACAATGGAAACCAGACGGAACCGGGCGAAACCGGTCGAGATTTGATTTCATCCCTAAGCAATAGCAATTCGTCTGCCGTCTTATGAAGACGTTTGGTATACTTACCACGTAATTCATGTCCGACGCAGGTGGCGTGACATTTCTCCGATACGTATTATGGATATCTACAAGCGCTCTTATCTCGTGGTCTTTATACACGTATCCCCTTTTTAATCTTCTTTGATTTGACATTCTAGAAATATGATTTGGTAGTGTTAAAACTTTGGTGTCTTCTCTTGTCCCAAACGATGTCTGGTGTTGTAGAGATGTATTTCCCGTTGACGGTGAAGCGGATGGAATCAACTCAAAATACCAAAAGTAGAAAACCAACGCAAATAAAAAGTTACCGTAGATATATTCCATGTTATGTATCAACGTTGTACATATTGAAAAGTGTTGACATATCTTTGTATTGTGTCAGTCGCCATTTTTATATCTTTCTTAATCCATGTCTCCATTACAGAGGGCGTATACTCAGCCGGCGCACTTAATACGTTTAGTTATGACTTTTGACTATATTTACATTGGAATGCCATTCATAAATATCATAAATCTATCCTCAATACAAACTGCACTGTATACATATTATGATACAGCCCAAACACAAAATTACAATTTGCCTGTCATCTCCTACATGTGTCATCATAATCCTTATCACATGACTTGCTCTATAGGGTGTTTAATATTATCAAGATGTACATATTCATTTAATCATCTTTATTCAGTGATTTCAGCAATGTGACCATATGATTTCATCTGTAATTGTACATTGCTGTTTATGATGACTATTCGCCGTAGAAGTGACGTCATAATTTTGAATAGATCGCCCAACGACGAAAGTAAAGAGCGAGTTAACCGTAAGTTGACTATGATTTCACATATTTACATTCAGGACGCCCTCTGTTATTACACAAGGCAAAATAATACTGTCTATACACCTATCCGACTTCGCCATTACTGCGGTGTCCCCGATGTAAAACTGCGGTGTCCCGAGGTCGGGGGTTCCATCCATTATTTATTGTGTGCTATACAGAATTGTACCCGGAACTGTACACAACAGTGATATTCAATACACAATCATGAGTATTGAATTACGAATTAAATCTCCCGCTCTGGTACATCTGTGTTGCCGTCAATAGAGGGCCAAATACAGTAAACGCTTCTCGGATTGGTGTATAGCAATCACGGTAGGAGCACGGGCTCCGACTCATAATCGGAAGGATGCGGGTTCGAGCCCCGGCGACTCCATCATGTTGTGCCCTTGAGTAAGGCACTTTATCTCGATTACTCCTCTCCACCCAGGTATATAAATCATAGACATCTTTGACATCTATGGTTCAATGCAGAAGTATCGCGTGAACGTAATAGTGCAGTGCGATATATTCACTTTGTCTTAACCTAAATTAAACTTTGTCTTAACTTAAATTGGCTTAATCTATTGATATGGTAATTAATCCTGTTACATCATCACTTCTACGGCGAATACTGTCCGAGAGAGAAAGAGTGAAACAGCAAATATCCGTTTCTTTTTCTACCACTTCTTTTTTTTCTGGATTAAAATCAAATGCAATATCGACAGATTTGGGCAGCTTATATTCGTTAGTTTTGAAGGAAAAATTATATAATTATGACCATTTATACCAAGTTGGCGTTTAAAATTCTGTTTCGAAAAAAAGAAACATAAATGCCACTTTAAAAAAATAAATAAATAAATAAACATGTGCATAATAATCATAACAAGAATTATACTTCCCTGGCTATGTATTTACTGGCGGCATGTATATATTTTGGATCACCCTATAAAGCATAATATTTCACAGTCGTAGCTTAGTCGAGCGAGTAATGAGTAAACCAGTCGGTTGCAATATAAAGGCGTATGATCATAATATTAAACAATCAGTGTTAAAATAAGCAAGTAAAATACGTGTAAAACGTGCATGCCCTATGGGTTTAGTGAGACTTAAGTATAACGTGGCATTCTTGCGTTAAGGAAGTCTAATTGATCCTAACGTGATACATAAACATATTAGCTGATAAACATTTACGGTATTTGCTAATTGTGGCGTACATTATTATTTTTCCCCTGCGACGAATTCCCTACTACTTTAAATCGTCTTGTTCCTTACCGTCCAATGAGGGCAACGGATCAGTGTTTTTGTTTTGTTTTGGGGTTTTTTTTTTCCTGTCTCTTTCTTCTATCATAGCCTCACGAAGAACACTTTGTAGATCACAAAAGGCTAATTCTGGGGCGGGGACGTGTTTCCTACACTGGTTGGCAAATTTACCCAATCATTTCTTTTTTGCCACTTTTTTATAATTCAAGCCAAATGTCCCCGTACTTTTCAGGACTGATAGACGTCACTGGCTTACATCTGGAATTGTCGCTTCAAAACAAAACGAGGGAGAAAACCCCCACAACCGAAGGTCGGCGTTATCTTTTCTATCAGGACAGACGAATAAAAACAATTTACAAGATTCAAATTACAATTGGCAAGACGCAAATTACAATTTACAAAACACAAATTACAATTTACAAGCTACAAATTACAATTTACAAGACGCAAATTACAATTTACACGATGCAAATTACAATTTACAAGATACAAATTGCAATTTACAAGATACAAATTACAATTTACAAGATACAAATTACAATTGACAAGACGCAAATTACAATTTACAAGATACAAATTACAATTTACAAGATACAAATTACAATTTACAAGATACAAATTACAATTTACAAGATACAAATCACAATTTACAAGATACAAATTACAATTTACAAGATGCAAATTGTCATTTACAAGACGCAAGTTACAATTTACAAGACGCAAATTACAATTTACAAGATACAAATTACAATTTACAAGATACAAATTACAATTTACAAGATACAAATTACAATTTACAAGATACAAATCACAATTTACAAGATACAAATTACAATTTACAAGATGCAAATTGTCATTTACAAGACGCAAGTTACAATTTACAAGATGCAAATTACAATTCACAAGATGCAAATTACAATTGACAGGATACAAATTAAAAGATACAATTTACAAGATGCAAATTACAATTGGCAAGACGCAAATTACAATTTACAAGACACAAATTACAGTTTACAAGACGCAAATTACAATTTACAAGACGCAAATTACAATTGACAAGATGCAAATTACAATTGACAAGATACAAATTACAATTTACAAGATGCAAATTACAATTTACAAGACGCAAATTACAATTTACACGATGCAAATTACAATTTACAAGATGTAAATTACAATTTACAAGATGCAAATAAGAATTGATAAAATGAAAATAAGAATTGACAAGATGCAAATAAGAATTGACAAGACGCAAGTTACAATTGACAAGATACAAATCACAATTTACAAGATACAAATTACAATTTACAAGACACAGGTTACATTTTATAAGACACATTACAACTTACAATACACAAATTACAATTTATAAGACACAAATTACATTTTATAAGACACAAATTACAAGTGACAAGATGCAATTTACAATTTACACGACGCAAGTTACAATTTACAAGATACAAATTATAATTTACAAGACACAAATTACAGTTTATAAGACACAAATTACAATTTACAAGACACAAATTACAATTTACAAGACACAAATTACAATTTGATTACAATTTGCAAGACAAGTTACAATTTTCAAGACATACATTACAATTTACACGACACAAATGACCATTTACAAGATACATTGACCATTTACAGTGCTCCTCTCCAAGATATCATTACTTCCTATGGCATTTCAACAGTAGCATACGCTGATGATACTCAACTTTACATTACATTTAAACCAGAAGATCGTGAACATGCTATCCGTGTTCTTGAGAAATGTATCGCTGAAGTGAGGCGATGGGCCGTTGATAATAGGCTGGTGTTAAACGACGCCAAAACCGAGCTTCTTTATATCCGTTCTCGGTTCACCACCGTCAACATGCCTTCACCGTTTTTAGTCATAGGCGATTCCGTCATCTCCCTTCATCTTGTGCACGGAATCTTGGCGCCATATTCGACTCCAACCTCTGCATGAAGGATCATATTGACAGTATCTGCAGGTCTGCTATGGCGGCCATACGGAAAATAGGGCAAATACGTCATTTCATCGACGACGATACTGCTGCCAAATTAGTTCACGCTTTTGTCACCTCTCGGCTGGACTCCTGCAACGCCTTAGTCTATGGTCTTCCTGATTCCTTCATCACAAAACTTCAGCTGATTCAGAACACGGCAGCCCGGTTAGTCGCTCGCACTCCTCGATCTCAGCACATTACCCCAGTCTTACAATCGCTTCATTGGCTTCCCATCAAGAAACGTGCAGCTTACAAGATCTTGCTCATGACATACAAGGCTCTCAATCAACTCGCCCCTCAATACATCTCCGATATCGTCACTTACTACAAACCAGTTCGCAATCTTCGTTCATCAAACAAGTTATCTCTGACTGTCACAAGTCGACCATCAACCAAATTCTATGGTGAGCGTGCATTTGTGTATGCAGCTCCTTCACTCTGGAACAATCTACCGCTTCAAGTTCGCTCTTCTATTACGGTGTCGTCCTTCAAGAGTCGTCTGAAGACACATCTTTTTAATATTTAATTAATTTTGTTTTCAACCCTGCCTGTTTTCCATCTCACAGGAGCGAGATGCTGATCATCTCGCTGAGAGTGATGTGCTGGTAACCTCTCCTCTCCAGGGTTATCATTTATGCGTGTTACTTCTGCTTTGTTTATGGCCCTGCTGCATTTGATTGAGCGACTTGCTGATGAAGCCGCTGAGAGTGAAGTGCTGGCAACCTCTCCTCTCCAGCAGGGCCCCCGCCGGTCGGGTTTGTTATTTTCGCGTTTTGATTCTGCGGGCCAAATCCACGCTTTTAAATCAAATGTTTCTATTATATATATATGTATCGATGTAAATTTGTTAATGATATTTAATTTGTATATTGTGAAATTGCTGTTTTTGAATTATTATGTCTTCACATTGGGACCTGGATCACTATTTGAGTCTCTGGCGTGTTTTGCTCGGGGACAAATTTTTGTCTGGCTCGGGTGGACGATTGTTTGTCATGTGCTGGTCAACGGTTGTCTACCTTGGTCTGTCGGGGTGATTTCTGTGGGCTTCAAATTTTCAGGGGATTCGGGTAGTGATTTGGATTTTAGTGTGTTGTTTATAATTATCATGCTTTTGTTCATTATATGATATGCTATTATGTTTCTCTTATCAAGTGTAACTGCTTTATAATGTTTCTAATGTGTTTTCTATAATTAATTTGTATTGGTTGTATTATGCCTTATAGAATATGTACTTTTGTAGTTTTTGCATAATGTATTAGTTGTTTAGTTCTCTGTTCAGCGCATTGAGGCCTGGCATAATGCGCTTTATAAATTTATTTATTTATTTATTTATTTATTTATACAAATTGCAATTTACACGATATAAATTACAATTTACATGAAACAAATTATAATTTACAAGACACAAATTACAGTTTATAAGACATAAAGAATAATTTACAAGACGCAAATTACAATTAACAAGACACATATTACAATTAACAAGATACAAACTATAATTTACAAGATAGAAATCACAATTTACAAGATACAAGGCTTAGACTTTATAAATTGGTGAAGTTGTGGTTATTTTTTAAATATGCACTTATCAAAAGAATTATATAAAGTAAAATAACAATAATTTCAATATTCAGACACACGCATCATATTATCATATCCTATGTTTCCAAAAATGCTGATATATTCATCTGATCCTTTAAATCTTTTGAGTGTATCTATACCATACAAAGACCTTGTTGTATGTGTTTGAGTGGAGGGGAGAGGGGAGGTGCGTGTATCTGAATGTTGAAGTTAATGTTGTTTATACTTTATATAATTCAAACTAGCAAGTAACGGTTGGGCATATTCCATTTGGAGAACTATACTGCGCCAATAAAGTATCCTTACAGTAGGAAAAATAATCACAATTTCCAAACTGAACAATATTGGGGTAAATTTGTAATCATGCACATTCAGTCAACCGGCCGGTCACAGATTATAGGCCTTGGTTTCTTTTTTCTGAGTGCATCTGACTTGGTCTATACTCTGTGAAATTGTACAAATTAAGTGGAGATAACCTTGTATTTATTTAATTTTGCAATGCTATTAATTTTCGAATGACAAATAATAAAGGTTTTCTGGTTGTAAAGGGTCCAATCTATCATTACCAGATTTCACTTTAGCGAAAATGAGTGAAGAAATGTGATTTTTGGAACAAAACAGATTGCTCAATTTTTGGGTACAAAGTCGGGTAGTTTTTTGTCTTAAAGAATACCTCCAGCAGACAGATACTTCTGGTTTTTTCAGTGTACAAACTTTACATCATTCCTTCCAAAAGCCATGAAAATTATATCATATCAACGTTGCAAACGGTCAAATCCACGAAAAAAAACAAAAAAACGCATATAAAATATTTTGTCAAAATTCGTCTGTGTGGAAGCCACGGAATCAATCAATATTGCTTTTGTAGTAGACAAGGACATAGAACCAATCGTGCGTGGAGTTTATACAGGCGCGTGAATTCAACCGATCGGAGTGACTCGTGGTATTCGGAAAACTGTGTAATATCAGACCTGCTACAACAAAACATGCATAAAGTCGCAATGGCTTTATTAGACAAAAATCCATCGTGATACTGCCCGACTTTGTCATGTTTATGAGGGTGCAGATTCCATAATATTCTATGGCGTAAAAAGCCGATCTAGTCGTAATTTTATATACTTTCACTTCCATTTTTGTCCTAATGAAAACTGTTGAACACTTCTGATTTTGTTATTAACTGACAGATCAATGTTTTATGAGCAATTTACCTATGGTTATTTTCTAGGGAAGGTTGTAAACGGTCAGGTCCACGGTTTATTTGGGCACAGTTCATGAAACCTTCAAATTTATCATATTATCTTAACGCAATTATTTTCCAGAAATATTTTATGAATACCAGTTTTTTGCATGATAAGACAAGGAAAAACCTACAAACATACTTTTGAGGCTTTTAACACAACTGATGACTACTCCATAACTATCAGAAAATGGTTTTAAGATGGGCCTTTACTTCGGCAAACTTCGGAAAAATCAGTGCGGTGACTGGGTTGAGAAATTGCGAGCATAGAAACTGTGACCTCGTAATGCATAGATCGTGACCTGCCGTCTGACTGCATTATGACACCACATTGAATCCAATGTGACTTCAAGAAGCAAAGTTACAAGAATTTGATTAAACGAAGGTCCAGTTTTAAAAGTGACAAACTGGCCTATTCAAAACTCCACAGACTAGTCATCTGGTTTGAGAGTGGTGAATTGCTAATTTATGTGTTTGGCTTTAATTTTAAAACTAGGAACAAAAGAAAACTGAAACAAAAGAACTGACAAATAAAATGAAAGTTACAAAAAGTACAGAGAAGTAAAACTGAAATAAAAACTGCTTTAAATAACGCTTCATTGAAGAAACTGTGTTGTCTTTGTTGCGCTTGTTGGAATCTTTAGTGCGCGTTGTATAGGCCAGTTTGTCACAAACTGGACCTTCGTCTACTCAATTGCTTGTAACTTTACTTCTTGAGGTCACAATGGATTCAATGTGGTACGATAATGTGCCGGATTAGATAGTGCATCTATTAAAAAACAAATGTACCCCAATATTGTTCAGTTTTGAAATTGCGATGATTTTTCCAAGTGTAAGGATACTTTATTAGCGCAGTATAGTATTAGGTCTCATCAGTGGCGTAGCGTGGGTCATCATATTGGTGAGGGGCACCGACCATGATGGGGAGGACACACTAGTGTAATTTTTCGCAATATTTAATTAAAAAAATCAAGTCCAAGTCATTTTTTTAAACATGGTAAACATGTTATTTAATTATCAATTATTAACATTCTTTTAAATTTGACTCATTTTACACAATTCGACATAAGTGTTGTCAATAATTGCATAATTAAGTTTGTATCAACTGTTTTTATTGTCATTGACCAATCATGTTGCAAAATAATGAAAAATACATAAATTTATTATTATCATTTGTTTAGGTGAACATTAATTTTGCAATTGCTTCATTAGGTTGACGCCGTATTTAATATAATTGTGAAAGATCCGGAAAGATTCCAGAAATTTCATTTTAACATGTTTAAAGGCTATTATATGAGGGTTTTGGACAGTATTTTTGTGGGGCGAAGAATGTTCTTCTGATATCAAATAATGTAGATTTTTTTACTACAAATTTTATGGCAAATTATTAAAATTTGATATTTATTAATTTTTTGATATATAACAGTCCTCGAAGTAAAATTTATAAATCTTACGATATGTACTTAAAGTGTATATATAGCTGGGATGAAACGCCGACGATCAGTTGAAAATGTATACCTTTCATATTGAAGATACACATTCTTTTCCCAAAAAGCCCTTTATAGTGTTTTTTGGGGAAAGAATGAATATCTTCAATACGAAAGGTCAAAAAGTTTTTAGTTGATTTTCAGCTTTTCATCCCAGCTATAACATACACTTAAAGTACATATTAGATTTATAAAGTTTACTTCAAGGACTGTTAAATATCAAAAATATCAATGTGTTTTTGCCGATATCGCGAATTTCAAAAACAATCAAAATTATTTGATATCAGAAGGACATTCTTCGTATTCAGAATGCAATTCGATATGTCTGATGTGCTCTAAAGTCCCACAATAAATACTGTCCAAACGTTCATACCCCAGCCCTTAAGAGAACATAAATTGCGTCAAATTATCATATTGAAATTAGAAAATAATGTACCGTAATGATTCGCATAATGGCACGCATATATGGTCGAATCCAACCAAAAGTGTCCACGGGCCAAAAATAAAAGTCCGAAATAAAAATGTCTCCACAATTTTTTCCTTTTGCCCATTGATTGATGACATATTGGCCTTATAGGAACCAAAAGTGCCATTACTAATCTTGAAAAATAAATCCAGGACGTGTGATAGTAAATGTGATATCAAAACCCAATGTTACCTACGAATACCACTAGGATGCTTTCACTATCGCAATACTAATCAACCTAAAACAAATGGAATATTCCCATTAACGCTTTTTTCGTGTAATGTAGATCACAGGGTGTCAGGAAAATGCTAGCTCAACCAGAAAATATTTGTTTTTATTTTTATAACGCGATCAATATGATCTTAGTCAATTTATGCTAGTTTATTTTTGAAAATGAATTTTAGGTCAGTTTCTGTATTTTATTTATCAAATGAGTATGAATCAATTTACACATTGTATAAGAACGAGTATGATACATGTTTTCAAGAATATTGGGAATTATACGCATACACCTAACGCTTTATACAATGAAAAGGTGAATAAACCCGGGTATTCGTAGGTAACATGAGCAATTTAACAATATCTATATTGAGTTTATAGGTTTAAATTTTGCTATTATGGTAATGAATTAATAAAAGGGTAGTTTTTAGATCTCTTTCAGATGGTACGTCCAAATGAATTAATGCTATTACCTCAGATCAAAATTTTTTGATGCTTTTAGCAAGATTTTGACCACCACTTCATTTTGATATACAAGTAGTTAATCAGCAATTTTACATAATAAATAATTGTTGAATGAATCCGTATATGGGTAATAATAGTGTCCTGGGGTACCGCTTAAAGTTTTTGACAATTAATTTCCATTGGTAGGGACACTTCATTACACATGTCATGTATTATGCTGTATTCGTAAGTAACATTTCAGTATTTGTAGGTAAGAATTAGACTTTTGGTGGATATCGCAATCAAAACTTCATTTTATAAAGCACTTTGAATGTATTATTTTCTTTATGTGCGTTTATTGATACTTTAGACCCTATCATGTATTAATAATGTCGGTTCACAGCGGTTGAAAGAGGATTGAAGTAAGAAACAAAGGCACTAAAGTGACTTTAATTTGCTTAATTGCACACAAATCGCTTAAAACCGTTATTGCAGACTTGTGAAGTCCATCTTGGAGTCAGTTACGTCTTGTGGCCTTTCGTTTGAGGGCAACTACAATTAGCTTTATACCAGGGTCCATGCATGTGTTGTCTAGATCATGAGACAATGAGAACAGTCGTTTTTTCCATGGTATTCGTAGGTAACCTTAGCGAAAACGTCAAAAGTTACCTTCGAATAAATCAATTTGGACACAAATTACTCAGAAACCAGAAGGTCGGTAAACATTTAAAATGAAGCACACATGACAGTTGACAAATCCAAGTATTTATCCCTTCTAATCTTCTTTGAATCTGATTTTTCTTTCAAATGAGCAGACCGTCGTCTATTTCAGTACATATTTTTCACCAATTAAGCCGTATTCAGTTTTGCATGGTGGGCATGTATGTGAATTCGCAACTTTCATTGACATATGATTTGATAGCAAACATACAGGCCTTCGTTATGTACCAATATGGGCATTGGCATGAATGGCGGTGTTTCACAATACTGTCATGATGTCAAAGTGTATTCGTAGGTAACATTCGGTTACCGAAATTTACCTACGAATATTTGCTTTTATTGTTGACATCTCAGAAATATTTAAACGCAGGTTATTGAAACTTGGTAGAAATAAAGAGTGTGTTACCCTGCACCTATTGCTTAACTATTGTTTACTATTCTCTCACTTTGTGGAAATGGCACAGCTTTTAACATGTATTCGGAGGTAATGCATATTTTTACCAAACCTACCTTTGTGCCATTTAGAATTTCTGGCAGCTAAACACAATAATAAAGATGTCCGAATGCAATGCATTTCAGTATTGGACATATCAAAGCTTGTATCAATTGCGCATTTATTAGTGATTTCCATTTTTAAAGATATATCTAGTGCTATGAAAAATTGTATTCGTAGGTAATGTAAAAAATACCACTCAAAAAATTATCACAAACAATTCATAATTATGTACAAATATGTGAAAAATTGAACAGGCAATCTTTGAATACACACCTTTCAGGAAATCAATTTAGATTCAATCCAATGACTTCTTTTCATAACTGATTTAGATGTTTTTAAAAATATTTTAAGAAATATTTTGAAAAAAATGGGTAAAAATAGCATGTTTTGGGGTCTCCGTGTCTAAGTTTTTCACAGAAGGGGTCTTATTATATATGGCGCGAAGCGTATGATCAAGGCGAATAAACACAATACAAAAACGAATGCCAATTGATTAATACTTTTAAGTTATGGCCCTGAACATGCCGTGTACACTTTTCGTTGGATTCGACCATATATAGGCTGCTTTACCTTAAATATTCATCTACAAATAAAGAACACCCTCTTCTGAAAATCCCAACAAGAATTAAGGAAGAGCACTTAATTTGTGCCCAAATTTCCAGTTATGTGACTAGAGCCCATATGCGCCTTTAGGCGAATCTTTACGGTATAAAAAATTTCATTATAAAGTCATCATGCGTGAACAAATTGAAACTTGACTACATATAAATACTCTTTATAAAGCTTTAAACTTCTCCACATTTTTTTATCAATTATTTATTTGTAAATAAACTTTGGTTTTTATATATATATTTGCTCTAAATAAATACAAAATAAGGAAAGTAAATAATTTCCACACCATTCAGTACGCCGAATTGTACTTAATTGTTTTACAGAAAAACGAGTCGCACTCATGCTGATTTTGCAAAAACGTCATTTGCACACTGAGCATGCACGGGGTTCGCTTTTTCTACCAACGCGATTGATTATAAATTCGGCTTAAATTTACCTGAAAGGTAACAAACTATACATAGAATCATAATATCCTATTTTCTATTTTTGACCATAAAGATATGGAAGGCCGGGATCCAGTGGGTAAAAAAGCAGATATATAGATAAACAAAAGTCTGAATGTGGCCAAGTGTCCTATAAAGTGCTTAGTACCAAACTGTCATATTTGCCATTATATTTTAAAGTTTTACAAGACCATCCACATAATTAAGATAACAATGCAATGTTATGTCCCATTAAAGGTGCGTGATCAGATTATGGTCCAATTACAACACATTATATTGTCTACATCACATTGAGGCTCATATATCCAAAAGGTTCTTATTCTAGTTTTTGAGTTAAATTGCTCTAGCCCAGTGGCACATAGCACAATACACAACTTTCAGTGCAGTAACCACTGAACTACCATGATTCTGTTCGTACCGCCTAAACGAAACATCCAACATTTCAACTGGGGTTATGGGGGTGGGGGTGGAGGAGGAGGTGGAGGTGGAGGAAATAAGAGGTTTCAATTTATATTGCATTTTAATGTGGTACAATGGGGAATGAGGCCTTCGACATTGCACTATACCAGTGTATACAAGCCCCGGCTTCAAAAAGATATTACTAACTGCCGATACTTCATGTCTTTGAATGGGTGGTATACACCGACATTAAATCAATTTGAGACCCTTTTTTATCAAAAGGACATGACATATATTAGCATATATTTCTTCTTGTACCACATTTTAAACAGTTTGATGTGTTTATAATCCCAATTTGCCCGCTTTGCCTGTAAAGTAACGGTACTTCTCGCGTGTACTGAAGAATCGAGTATCACATTGGGTTTTTAAAAATGTAATTCAAAGTACATACAAATCAATCTGAATAGAATCTGAATAGAAAAGTGTGGTGGACCCTTGGATTTAGTTTGTCAACGTAGCCTGATGATAAAATAACTCCATATCAAGAGCATTTTCGAAGTCAAACCTCAACCTACACACACTTTCATTCCTAAGATCATTGGTTTTTAAAGAAACCCTTAACATTATTTAATCGAGTACCAAGTGTTTCTTGTATGTGATGTGCCAAGGTGTTTCGTAACGGTGTAGAACGGCGCTTTGTCTGAAGTTTTCGTAATTTTTTAGGAGCAAGATGCTGATGATGTCGTTTCTTCAAGACGTTTGTAGAAACATCGAGATGGTCCAGCAAATCATCAATTTCTGTTTCAAAGTCAGCAATCGCTTCGTGAGATGGGCTTGATGTATTTCCTGTGGATGGAAGTGGGGAGAATATCATTATCTTTTGTTAACAAGATGCTGCATGGCACACCGTCATCATCCCTATATCTTCGTGTTAAAAATTGCCGTGGTAGTACGATGAATCCTCACGTTTTTCAACAATTACGCATGGTGATTTTGTTCGAGATAGGCCGTGCGACTCAGGCTATGCATACAATTTGAGATTTTGAGAGCCGGCCACACTGTTTCTATTCTATGTTTTACGATTTTCGCATGATCAGTATATGGCTGGCCGTAACCGCCACAACGTGGAGCTGCTACGCGTAGCTTACTTTTCGCTTCGCGGTGCTAAATTGACCAATCATGTTAGATCTTTTCATTACGCGGAGCCAGTTGATGCATCATCGTTCCAGAGAGAGAAAACTCTCTCTTTAAATTAATGTTTACTATTAAATTAATGTTTACTATTAATTAATTAATGTTTACTATTAATTAATTAATTAATTAATTTTATTTAAATTAATGTTTACTATTGCCAAAATTAATGTTTACTATGTGGATTTTAAATGAATCGAATGTAAATAAACCACAAACAGTTGTACAGGATCAATACCATTGTTTCATTTGTTTGATTAGTGTATAGTCAACTGTGTCAGGCCAGGATCACTGACACCCACGGTACTGATACTGTCATACTATCACGGTGATCATATTGTTGAATGTTGTTGACTTTAAAATAATCATGATGCAGTCATGTCTACAGTAGAATTCACCACGACCTTTGAAGGACTCAAACCCCATTAAAAGCTATTAAACCAAGATAACGCTCATTGAAAACAGCTCAACTATGTTACATCAGATCTTCTCTGGTTAAATACACACTGCACTTGTGTCTGTTTTACCTGCGCAATGAACAATGAGCTGGTATTATAGTTTCAGTTGGGTGAATGATTATAAAGATTATTGTTAACCAGCGTTCTTGAAAATGAGAAGCATAATGGTTTGCAGACTTAACACGGTTTAGAAATAATTTGTTCATATTTTTTGGTGTTATCTGTCGTTTACATATCCTTCCTAAAACACAAAAGTACCAATATTTCCAAACACCTAAATTAGCTAAAAATTTAGGAAATGTTACAAAACTATATTTTCTAGAATTTCAGAGAATACTTTAAATATTGGCTGGTTATTTTTTACACAGTGACGTCATATAGGCAATGGCATAATACTTCTAACATACACTAGGTCACGCGTCAATGGTGAGCGCACTGAGTATTGTGTATAGGAAAACGGGCAGTACCGTAACTACAGTATGTATGGCCTACTACTAGTATATAAAGTAAATCCGAACTGGTTTGCTGAAGGTCGAATTCCGCAGGCCACGCCGCGCAAGATGTACAAATCAGCTCCCGGCGATACACTGCAGATCGCAGAATTGTGTGCATGGTTTACCACCACTCTGCCTAGCTATATAGTTGTGTACAATACTGTATGAGTTTCTTGTGAGTGCATGTCCATCTTATTATAAGTCGGTTCGTACTTTTCATAAATTACTTTTTGAATCATAACTATCGTGATCGAGGATATCTTGCAACTACGTGAAGCTCGTCTGGCAAATTCTTAATGACTAAATTCGCTTCACGTAATGAGTAAGTCGTACTTGATTGGTCAGTTTTACCTCCGAATAATAAAAAACTCTAACATGATTGGTCAATTTGGCTCCACGGAGCAAAAAGTCAGCTACGCGTTGCAGCTCCACGTTGTGGCGGTTGCGGCCTACCATATCAGTATCCCATATGATATTTCTATTGTAAGAAAATTTTATTTGTTGTCACGTAAATCACAGGTTTCGTTTAAATGTACTTCCTGGAAATTAAATTAACTAATTAGTGAGGACCGGTATTTTGCTGTGGATATGTTTAACTGCAATTTTGATGTAAAACATTTGAAATCCGCTGTAAAAATTTTGATAATATTCAACTCTTTGAGAAAATTATTTTATAAAGGAATGCTGGTAAAACCAGGTGCAATACAATGTACATTATTGACCCACTATCACTCTCTTTATCTTCGTCAATAATAGAATAATCGATTTCAATCGAATTGAATACATGAGTTTGTAGTTGACTACTGAGCGACCTAAGCGATCGATTGCTAGCCAATCAGATAGAACTCATTTTCTTGCGTTCAGTGAAATACCACTCGCCTGTCGCTCACTACCACTCGCCCGTCGCTCACCAACGGAGTATTAAATTTATACCCCCCCCCCCCAATGTTGACGCCTGTATGTTTCTCACCAATATTTGGTCACTTTAGCCCCGAAAGTGCAAATTTTTGCGCGCTTGGCGCGAGTTTGTTCAAATTTTGCACCAATTTTCATTAGTACCATCAACTTGTTCTGTCGCCAAATGCTGCTGGATTCACTATACTTCCAAGAAATTTTTCCAACATCATCCCCCCATGTCAAAAAGATATCTACGCCACTGACATTTTACTCCAGGGGAAGTTGGAATTTTGATATACAAAACATCAATAAAATATTTCGCATTCCCCCTCGTTATCAGATTGCCACTTATTTTCCCTTTTTCTCCATTTAAAACATTCCCCTTTTAAGTAAAATTTCGGATCCTCATCCAAAAAATAATTAGGATTCCCACTCGACCCCCCCCCCTCCCGGCGTAAATATTAAACAGTGTCTAATCTCATTCTAATGATTTCAATACAGAGACCTTTAAAAAAAAGAATTTCAAAAACGTATTATACGAGTTATCGGCAATAAATTCCCAGTTTCTCACGCTTATAAATAGTACAAACTGTTGGAATCTTTAGTTTTTAGGATGGTCGATCAACAATAATAATTAATCTTACCTTTCAGTTTGGTCCGTTGAATGTTGTTCAAGTTGTTTGCAACAGTCGATGATGAACTAAGAAGCTTGGCATGGGAACCTACAAGATTTGAGAAGATATTGAAGCAGAAGAAGTTAAGGTTATACACAATTTTGCCATTTTCAGAAGCAAAATGGGATGCACGTAGCCCCCTTTAAACTTATCTATTTCTGGAAATAAATATCGGAGAGAGAAAACGCAAACTACGTCTAAAAGCTGAAAGTGCAAGGGTCATTATTATGCTTGAATTTTTCACTTGGCTCAAAATGAAATGTACTTTTCAAACATTTCAAATTTTTTTCAATATCCGGAGCATCAAGATTTTTGGGAACACGGCCATAATTTCTCATTGGAAGTGGCGATTTTGTTGGGAACTTCGACGCACATTACAAACAAGTCAATAAAAGAATGTGCATATTCATTCTTGATATTGGTTGTCTCGATTTTTTATGTAAGCTTAAAATGTTGGCCGAATTTGAAGTAAAATGGCCTCCACTTGTATGTCGTTTTGTAACCAGTAATAATAATTCCGTGCAAGATTTCATAGACAAAATTCTGACCTACATTATTTCTATAAACCCTCTTCTGCATGCAGGTGCTATTTAAATTTTCATTTCGATAGCAGAAAATTGAGATATTTGCTATTTTTCCGACTCGCTGCTGCCAAATTGTCTAGTTTCGCGATAAAAGATACAGCGAAATCAATTTTTTTCGAACCATTTCACCTCGTTTCGGCTTGTGCTTTGAAGTACACACTTCAAAATTGACATAGTGATTCTATATTTCAAGCTGCGTCATACTGTGTTTTTCTTACCTCTGATTGTCGCTGCTCAAGGCCAAAATTCGAATTTTTTTGGACAGAAGTGACACTCTCATTTCTTTTTAAAACACATGTTTACGTACGACATTGTTACGACGGGCTGTATTTGCCAAGTGGTGTTGCCGAGGGCAAGTGGTGTTGCCGAGTTTGGATTTTAAAATATTTAGGTATTTTCTAGCTTAAAATCCAGCGCCAATGCTGCGCTTGCAACAGGTAGATATTTAGAAATCCATTTAAGGTATGGGTATGGGTATGGAAATTGGGGATCCCAAAAATTGGCATATGCCTATATATAGGCTATATGCAAAGGGATGGGGCATTTTGGCAGGCCAAGGGGAGGGGCCACAAAAATTTGGCAGTCCAGGGGGTGCGGACAAGCGATTTTCGGCTGGCCGAGACGGGAGGCAAGCGATTTTAGCGAGTCGCTTGGAAATTTTGGCTTATAATTAGTAGGCTAATACCGGTACTGATTGCACAGCCTTTCGAGAAAGCAATTTTTGGCAAGCCGGGGCCGGGGAGGGAATAAAATTACTGATTTTGGCAGGTCGAAAGGAAGAATGACTTTACCTAGCACACATTAAAGGGGCATTTCGGCACACCACAGCCGCATACAACCCCATAGGCCTACGTCCTTTCTCACAAGTTAAGATTTTTATACCAGTCATCCCGCTCTGGCCACATGTTTAGGCATTTTCACGCAGATCAATTCATTAAGCAATGGAAAATATTGCCAAATTTGAATTTCGTTTTAAAAGCCTACTCCCCATTAAAAAAAACCCACTAATTTTGGGGGATTAAAAAAAAAGTTCTGTAAAATGAAACAAAAGGCTGCCTCAATCCTAATTATTCATTTAATAGGCCAGGCCTTCATTTCTGAAAATAGCGGGAGCTCAGTCACTCTCCTATGTGTAGGCCTACTGAGGAGCTTGACAAGGAGCTCAATTATATAATATCAATATTAAACCATATGATTTTCAAGAAGTGAGCAGCTCAATAAATGCCATTAGTAAAATTATTGGGCCTACGATTTTTATATTTTATTTGACTGTGATCCGTTTTTCTATAGGCTATATACATGCCTACACTGTATATAGGCCTACCTTTAAAATTTCTAAAATTGGCGGAATTGAACAAGCTCTAAATTTCTCATACGTCCAGCATAACCAAGGGCAACGGGGGGGGGGGGACGCCCCCTAGCTATGGCCATACCCGTAGTGGCGGAACCAGAATTTTTTTCCGGGCATGGGGCCCGGGGGGAAGTGAATTTGAGACGGGGGCACTTATTGCACTTGAAAAAAAAAAAAAAGTGGAAAATTACATAATTGTGGGGATTTTGCCTAAAAACTGGATGAGAAAGAAAAAATATTGGGGAAATACTGCCCCCCCTAGCGGCGCCACTGCATAGCCTATCCATCCATGATGCTAGAATGACGGAAGTTCTGGCGCTGAAATTCAATTTCAATATCACGAGTTTTTATCAGGGATTTTACCAAGGGAAGGCGATAGTGTAGGATTTTGCTGATATACCAGGCAACACGAGAAAGGTGTGGCTAAATAAGGGAGTGTTCATTATAAATTTTTTCCATTATCATACTTTTGACGCCGAGAGCATAATTATTTGAAGCGTACATCGTGTCAGTCACATGGTCACATTATTTTCTGTTGAAAGAGAAACGCACATGTCTCTGATTAGCTCGGGGATTAGCTACTGCGCGCTGCGTGCTGGTCTGTTGTTGTCGAGTGGAAATGGGAAATTTATGAATGAACTTCCGCAAGTTTGCAACATCATCACGCAGCGGCGTAGCTGGGATTTTTTCCAGGAGGTGCAAGACTGTAGGCCCTATGGGGAGGGGCCCAAATATCCACCAAATTTCCCACTGGGGGCGGGGGCCCAAATAGACAATTTTTGCCAGGCTTATCATAATCGTATATGGTAGGCCTATTGAGCTGTATTGCATATCGTTTGGATTCCCCATCTCTCTGCCCCTCCTCTCACCCTCTCCTCTCTTTTTCCTCTTTCTCCCCCCCCCTTTCCCTCTTTTTTCCTTGCACTAGGGGGCGGGGGCCCAAATAGGCAATTTTTGCAATTGCCCCCCCCGGCAGCTACGCTACTGTCATCACGGTAGACATACGCGGTAGGCCTACAAGCAGGGCTGTCAACTCTCACGCATTGGCCGTGAGTCTCACGCATTGGGTCACTTTCTCACGGTCTCACGCCAAGGTAGTATAATCTCACGCCTACGTAATAAATCTCACGCAAAAAGCTGGAAAATGAGTAAAATCTCACGCATCGTCCTGAATAATGTGTTGCTCCTACCCCCCCCCGCTTTTCACATTCCCGAGCGCCGTGGCTCAAATATTAATGGTTCAAAATGAACATTGGAGTCGGCAAATCCCGGTACGCCTAGCTCTTTATACAGACAAATATAGTAGGCCTATCAAAATGTTGTTGTATTTTTATATTTTCTGGTGGACTCGCGGAGAATATCATGTCATGTAGGTCCCGGCGCTGGGTTGGGGTCTCAAGGCCTACCCATGCTTGATTCCGGGAGGTTTTTTAGCAGGCCCGACCATTTTTTTAAATAAAAACACCTCGGGCGGGTCTCTTCAAAACATTTGTACCGCGGGGATCAAAGTCATCCAAATTTGGCCTAATTTCCAAATTGCCAAAATGCGCCCAAAAGTTGGTCTTCGCTGTAAACCCACCCATCATAGTCGTTGAAAAGGTAGGCCTACCCCAAAACTGTGGCACATCCACGAACCCGAGGGAGAGACCTCCGCGGGTAAAAACACACCTCTAGTGGGACCAGATTTATAATTTAAAATAGGCCTACATTTTGGAAGCCAGTCATCACGACAAAACGGGCCATGGCAGTGTTAATGGTATTAACACTTTGATTTTAGGCTTAAATAACGAGTGTAGGCCTATAAATTACAAATTTGCACACACCGGGGAACCTTCTCAAGCTGGTTTGGGTAAGGATGTGAGGCTGTGACTCCGAAAAACTACGGTACGATTTTAAACCAAATTTGAAGAAAACAGACCCAAAATTGTATCAACTTTTGGACTGAAAGTTTTCGCAAATATTTACTTTTTCGAGAAAATTATTGAAAATACCCTTCTTGAACCTAATTTTCATGACACTGAGGGTCAATAAAATCATGGCTAAAAATACAACAGAGTCTAAACTAAATGGCTGAAAATGCACCCCAAATCTGCCGCACATCCCCACGACACATTTCACCTTATAGATTTTGAAAATTGTCGCAATAAAATAGGCCCGAACTTATCCCAAATTATCCCCCGAAAAAATATTTTTTTGCAGGTGAGGTTGGAGTCTTATTATTTTTATTCTCAGAGAGGATATGGGTTGATATTTTTAGCAGGGTACAATTTGTCTTGTTTTTTGACGTTGAAGTTCCAGATTCTTTTTTTATATGTTATTATTCATTTATTTATTTATACCCCGGGATTTATACCCTGTACGTGGGGAAAAGTACACACGGCAGCTACAGAGAAACCACGAAAAACTCCTGTAAAGTGCATGAAAATGCCCCGAAAATGTGCCAACCAGAAACACCCGAACAGGAAGATAAAATAAAAAACAAAACCAAAAACCCAGGAAATTTCCCGAAATAAGTTCCAAATTCTTTGTCCCCACTAAAATATATGAACACTCCCTTATGAAGTCTGCCCTCTTCCGGCTATTCTGGTAGTAGGCGTTGACAATTACCTTCATATTTTTGAAGCATGTTTGAACCCGATTTGTTCTCTATTCACATTTTTAACGTTGCAAGTAACATTTCAAGACCTCTATTTGTGACAGGTATTTATTACCTTGCTAGAGATGTGCCTAAAGTTGAAATTCAATATTTCGGATCGCAAAGATCGAGAGATATAAAGTTGTTGAATATCAGTTTAACACCATGGATCATATGGGCGTCTTATATGAACGATTACGATAACTAGGCAAAAATGGCTGGGATACAGGTTGTGTAAATACTACATGAATATTCATGAACTATACAGATTCCATTCTTCTCTAATAATAAAGATGTCAATCACTCTCCCAGACGACAGTTGCTTGGCGCTTGTAAACAAATCGAATAATAGTGCTTGATAACAGCTAAAAAATAGGCTAAAAACACATTTTCACACAATTTTTTCCGGATTTTTTTATTTTACATGATAAGTAGACATATTTTCTTACGTATAAGGTAATAATATATTTTTTCTGGAGGTAAAGCCCTTCAACACTTTGTTTAACCTTAAAGCTTTACTCATTTAATGGGCTATTCCATTTAAAATCCACACTACCCTGTGGAAGATTTTGGAAATATCTTCCACAGTGGGAATATAATTTCAAATGGAATGAACACAAAAAGCAGCTCATTTGAATTTCATACACCCTCTGAGAAAGATTCAACCTGAATCTTCCACTGAGGGAGGGTGTGTTTCAAATTGAACTGATAATGTGTTCATTCCATTTGAAATTCATACTCCCTCTGTGGAAGATATTGCCAAAATCTTCCACAGGGATAGTGTGGATTTTAAATGGAATAGCCCATTTAGGGACTCCTTGTTTCAAACGGGACATTGTAGAAGTCGGCCCAATAAAACCTTACCGTTTTTCAATTTGGTATAAATTTGTCGTGGTATGAAAGCTTTATTTTAGCATCGTATGAAAGATCATAAAGTTATATTCCATACCATGATTGCATGTTAAACTTGGGTAAGGTTAGTTATTCAAAGGTGTGATTGAAATATGTTATCACATAGATCGCAATCTGCATGTGCAGTTCAAAAAATCTCTAAAGCCCGTAGCGTAGTCAGGATTTTAGATTGAGGGGGGGGGGGCAAATGGTCGTCCCATTTGTTAATTTTTAGTCATTTTCAGGACACTTTACTTTTTGCAGTCACCATTTTTGTCCCAGAAATTTTCAGTGGGGGCTGCCCCCTGCTCCACCCTGGCCACGCTTTACCTTTTATTGGATTGACTTGATGGGGGCCATTTATCGGCAATTTCCCATGGGATTTTTTTCCAATTTTCATAATCGATTCGGGGGCACGAACCAACACCCCGTGCTCCTATGACGATACGCCACTGGCTAGTTGGATTCCTGCATTGCATATTGTGGTTCTGTTGAAGGCTTATTGGTATTAATATTTGGGGCTTTATTTGTTTACAAATGATCCTGCGTCATATACTGGGGTACCCAAAAAGGTTGTTTTGTTACATTCTGATGTGCATTGGATTCTGCTTGGATTTCAAAAAATTGTATCTTGAGTATTCGGTCTTAAATTGAGGCTAATTTATTCTATATTACTCATATTTGTATCATGTTTTAAAATTTTTAATTATTTTCTTATGACGTTTGGCATGAAATGTGCCAAGGGTGGTTGTGGATTAGGGAGAGGTGGATTAGGGGGAGGGATTCATATCGTAAATTTGTTATAAAACCCCCATTAAATAAATACAGGTCATTTAAAAGACTAATGCTTGCTCAGAATGATTGTAAATGTGTGATTATTTTGCCTGCACTCTCATTTTTAACAGATTTCCATTTTAAAAAAAAGGTGTCAAAATGCTCAGGAGGATGAACCACTTCAAATGAGACGTATAGGTAAAATGTTTGAAATCAACAAATTAAGTAGTAGCAAAATATATGAAGGGGACGGATATATTACGTTTTTCGCAATTAAGATTTACTAGATCGGGCCTAAAATTAGGAGTTACTGAATGCTTTACAAATAGTATTGTTATGGAACACGAAGATCCGAACTGAGACAATGCTTTGTATTTGCATTTCATGTCTACAGCATTTTCCAAATATACCTGAAAATGGCTTTTTATGTTTAAAACATATTATACTCACCTTTCACAATTGCGTTTTTAAGTCCTCTGATGGAATTGGTTAGGGAATCTAGGTTTTCAGTATCATCCAATGCTCGACCTAAATATTCAATAAATATAATTTAGTTGTAAGCAACTTTTAAAAGGAGTCGGATATCAACGTTTGCACATTATTTCTTTGTAGGACCAAAGAGTACATCGTATACACCAATTTTTTTTTTCTAAATACAAGAAATGTCCTTCTGATAAATATTTATGATTTTCTAGAAATCGCTATAGGCCTATAATACACATTTTATGCAAAATTATTAAAAGTTGATATTTCTGATATGTTTGATATTTATCAGTCCTCGAAGTAACCTAATGATATGTACTTAAAGTATGTAGCTGTGATGAAAAGCCGTCCATCATTTGAAAATGTTGACCTTTCGTATTGAAAATACATTTTACCGTTAAATTATTTAGGTGTTATTTTGTTTGTTTCTTTGTGCGTGTTATTTTATTTGTCAGAATTTCTGTTTCCTGTGTGTGGCATGTGGAAAAAACCCATGCACCCATTCGTATACGTAGGGCTCTTAGGGCCATGTATTCATATTTTGATTTGTAAATTATTATGCGTTTTTTAACATGTACACAGAGTGCTGTAATCGATTGTCGTAAGTATCGATAGTCGGAAAATACATAGACTTCCGACATGTCGAAACACTCAATGTCAGTATCGATACACAAACGACATGGCACACATGCTTAGATTATCTCAAATTGCGGATTTGCAATACCACTTTCGTTTGTTTGATGCATGATCCATGTAGTTTTAGCTGTTAGGCTTCAATACACTTGTTGTTAACTTGTTTCTGGAACTTACTGATAATAAAATTGGTAAACTCAAATCCGTGTTTCAAACTGCGTGAGTATCGATAATAGTATCGACATGTCGGATGTTTGCCTCCCGACATATCGATACCCAGAAAGCTTGCGGAGGCTGAGTGAGTGAGGCTACAGAAGTCCTACAATAACAAACATTACCGGTCAAAAAATAAAACATGATCAGGTCACTCAAAAGTGGTACGAAATACTAGTAAATAGTGTCTGGAAATACATTTCTCAAGTATTTTTGTACAATCTAAAAATACAAAGCATTATTTTGTATCCATGTGTTATAAACCACATTGTGATCTTACCATTCGCGAAGACCTCGTTGCAGTTATCTGGGTCCTCGTCTTCTGCTCTTGGACAGTCTGGTCTACCGTTACACAGGCCAAAGCTGGAAATACAACGCCCATCCAAACACTGCAACGTCAAAAGCAACGTTATAAATTTAGTTAATGTATCTTACGCAACGACTCTGTGACAATAATGACCATTTGCGAACCATCACATCAAAACCGACCACTTCGCGGCTTTATTGGCAGATAACAATGAAAAAATATATAATATAAAGAAAATAAAAAGAAATTTGAGCTTGTTTTGCCTCATAAAACATTTTTACTGTAACTGATTTCAAAAAGTGAGTTCTCATTTTAAAGTAAAATCAGCAGTTTATCCTGGTGTTTAAATCTCCATTTTCATTTCTGCCGCTAAGTGGTTGGTTTTACAATGATTGCCGAACTCATTTCTTGTAATTTTGAGCAAAAGTACCAAATATAGTTCAAGCATGCATCAGTTACGTAATCACCCTAATCATTACTGATTATTCCTTTTATTTGTCTTATTATCATTTGTTTTTGTGCAAAGAGCGGTGAATAAATATGTTTAAAAGCATGCTTGAACTATCTTTTGTACTTGTTCTCAAAATTGCAAAAAATGAATTAAGCAATTATTGTAGCAGAGTGACGATATTCTGCAACATAAGACCATGACCATAAAAACAAATCTTCATCTTAGATATCACATGGCGAATCTACCTAAGGGACCGATCGATATTTACGGCAGGGGGATGGGCATTTTGGAAAAAATATCGACAAAAAAATCCGTGTTCCCCCCTCGCGTCCGCTCGAAGTTTTCGTATTCCCCTTGTTTTCTCGAATTTCTCCATTTAAAATTTAACAATCCCCCCTCGTGGTTCAACAAAAAATTTCACGTTCCCCCTCAAGAAAAAAAAAAAAAAAAAAATTCTGGTTCTCCCCTCAAAACGCCAATTCCCCCGTCATAAATAACGATCGCTCCCCGACACAAACCTGCAATCCTAATTTCATCCCCGAAATCTCAAAATTATTACAAGAAGCTACTCAAACAAATATTGAAAAATACAACTTTGACAATCCTGTATTCTTACTTTTCTGTTAATTCTATTGTTGCTGACCAAAGTGTTTCCCAGTGTCGTGCTAGTGTGAGTGTTTTACTGCCTGAACATTACTGAATGAAATGACACTTATCTGATCCGATGTTTTATGGAAAATGCTACTAAATAAGTTTGATCCTTTACATTTTGAGTAGGTTAATGTATTCAGTCACCGTTGCTCCATGTAGTCCAATTATATAGTAACATGAGTAATGTGGCAACATTTTAGACCGGGTTGCTATGTATTTGAATTGTTAATCTGTACAAAAAGAGTTCTTCTACAGGAGTCTATTTTCTGCCTCATACGAATTTAGAATGAGAATTACTTTGTAACATGTTTTAGTTCAAATGATTCGACCAAGTATTTTATTCTAAACTGCTTCATATTTTCTTAGTATCTAGGGTGTTTTTGTTTGATATTTTAAATTATTTCCATTTACTTAACATGAATATCAGTGAACGAGCCTGCATCATTTATTTACAGCTAGTTACACTGTGTGGCAACATCAAGCTTTATGGTATTCTGGCCACCACCCCCTAGTAATAATCAGTTAGGTTGATTGTGCCCTCAATCTACGTCACATGCAAAGGAAGACACCATTAATAATTAAAATATCCTTATCAGCGTACTCGTATTGCAATAATATTGTGAAATAGAATGAGGGCGGCAACCAACTGTAGGATGTCTGTAATGGTATAATAAGACGGGCACCATCACTAAAATCACATGCCACATCTCTAAAGAAGTCATTATGCCGCACTCAGATTTTATTCTCACACCGATTCAAACATTGCTTTGTAGTGAGAGGGAGTTTTCTTTTTAAGTTTAAAAACGAATTCGTCTCCTGTAGGGCGCGTATAAATTATTTCAATTTCGGGAGCAATTTACACGTAGAAAATGTCCTTTCTTCAATATATTCCACTTACAGGTTTTCAATAGTTATTACATGAAGGTTATTGAACCGGAATAGGTTATGATGGCAAAAAGTCATCAAAATTTATACACGTGTTGAATTTCAAAATTGCTAAATTCGTGTCATTAACTAATAATGCGTCAAAATGTATCCGATCACTTGGAAAAAAAAATTTTAAACTCAATGTGCACTTTCTTATCCTGCGCATTTTCAAGCCAAGAACATCTGAGTCCCAGATAATTGAAAGAGTACATATTAAGTTTTGTCGTTATGTTCTTGGTGTATCTAAATCAGGTAAATCTATCCCACACTGTGCCATTCGTGGTGAACTTGGTAGAAATGCACTGTTGGTAAATTCACTTATTAACTGTATTAAGTATTGGTTTTACATTTTATCACTGGATAATAACAGGTTTTTAAGACAAAGCTATGAGTTTCAATAAAAAAAGGCAGAGAATGGTAAAGAATGCTGGGCTATGAAGATCAAAAATATTCTGTACTCTTACGGTTTTGGTGAAATATGGATTGCTCAAGGTGTTGACAATGTAAATTATTTTATTGATGTTTTCAAACAGAGATGTAAAGATATTGATATACAAAATTGGCGAAATGCATTAAGTACATATTCATCACTTACTTTTTATACTCAAATCAAAGAAAATCTAGTGGTGGAAGACTATTTATTGTGGCTGGAGAAACCATTTCATAAAATACTTCTGACCAAAGCCAGATTGGGTGTTCTTGAGTTAGAATATGTTCGTGGAATATGGTTTAAGGTTCCTCGAAATTTACGTATTTGTAAAATCTGCCACACTGGTGAAATTGAAGATTTGTATCATTTTGTATTAAAATGTCCTGCTTATGCTAATGAAAGAAATCGCTTATTGCCAGAGTGTATTCCAAATTTCAATTATTTTATTACTCTATTTCAGTCTAGAAATCAACAAACTATAATTTCATTATCAAAATTTATTTTAATGCTCATAAAATCAGGCAAACTCTTTTGCCCCCTGGTGATGGGTAAATATATTGTACTGTACTTTATTGTATTGTAAGGCCGAAGGCCTATATATACTGAGAAATAAAATCTCTCCATATGGAGAGAACTGAACTGAAAAAAAAAAAATAGTTATTACATGAAAGTTATTGAACCGGAATAGGTTATGATGGCAAAAAGTCATCAAAATTTATACACGTGTTGAATTTCAAAATTGCTAAATTCGTGTCATTAACTAATAATGCGTCAAAATGTATCCGATCACTTGGAAAAAAAAAAATTTTAAACTCAATGTGCACTTTCTTATCCTGCGCATTTTCAAGCCTCTGCAAGCAAAGTTACAAGCTTTTGAATGGCCGAAGGTCGCATTTTAAAAGTCACAAACTGGCCTATATATGCAAGGTGAAAAAAATCTATCAAGCGCAACATAGAGACAACGCAATTTCTTCAGTCAACCTTTATTTAAAAGGGCATTTCGTGATTCACAGCCTCATCCTCCCCACTTTTCTCCAAAAAAGTTGAGATTTTTATATCACTGGAAACCTCTAGCTACATAATGTTTATGTACAAAATATTTCTTGCAGATTAATTTGTTTAGCAAAGATATCGTGAAATTTGAATTTCGTTCTGGCATGCACCAGAACGAAATTACAACGTATTGTCTATGGAGCACTGTAATACACATAATCATGCATAACTCGGCAAACGCAATATCGGAATCAACTGAAATTTTGCATTTTGCTTGGGACCTCGGAATATCCCTCGGGGCTGCGGCCCTCGGGATATTCCTCCGTTCCAAAGGCAAAATGTTTAGATTATTCACAATGCCCTCCAAATAACCGATGCGCAGTTATTAACCTCTAAATAAAAAAGCGCTCATAAAATTAGCCATGATCCACCACTCTCAAACCAGTATTATAGTCCGTTGATTTTTGCATAGTCCATTTTGTCACTTTTAAAACTGGACCTTCATCTAATCAAAATACTTGTTACATTACTTATTGAGCTCACATTTGATTCAATGATTTGTGCCCGGGGGTGGGGGTACTCAAGTTTGATTTTGGTAGGGGTGTGCCGCTAAGGATTTGAAAGTGGACCCATAAATATACCAAATTTTCACGAAATTGGACCCATTGATATTCCAAAATTCAAATTTTCGGCCAAATTTAACCCATATTGTCTTAGTTTGTAAATTTGTAAAATTTCGACATTTTGGCTAGATTGAGGCAAAATTTTTCGAGAAAATGTTGAAAAAAGGACCCATTCATATACCAAAATTGGCTTACAAAAAGGGGTTATTGATATACCAAAAGGGCGAAAATGCTACCCATATTTCCGGCACGTCCGCGTATGGTCATTTGTGCTAAGTACCCCCGGGGATTTGTGATAGGATACCTTTTGGTGCAGTATATTTAGTAATGAGGAAATGCTCTTCTTCCATAATCCCATCTCAAAATGTGAGAAAAAAAGGCATCTCGCATTATATAGAAAGCAAAAGTGTGCGGAAGAGGAAATACATGTAAAAATAATGTACCTTGAATTCTGAGACGCCACAAACTGAGGGACAACCAATCTCATCATCGCCGTCCGGACAGTCCCGGTATTTGCCATCACAGTGATTAGCCTTGAAATTAAATAAAATGCAAGAATATGTTTGAAAGTTTTAGTAAAGGTTATTCTTTCATAATAAATACAGCAAAAAAGACAGTCCGCATTTATGTAACCCGGTTCCCATTTTGGAAACGCTACTGTGTCATAGGTCATTTTATTTACCAATATTAATAACTTAAACAAATTTTACACTATTTGGAGACTGAGAATCAAAGATCTCCTTTCAAAAGATTTTTTGTGCCAATGGTCTCGAAAAGCTGACCTTTTGGAACATGATAAAAAAAACAAAAGATTTATATCAAGCAAAAAAAAAGATCATTAAACTTACCTCTGATATACACTTGCCACTTTTACAGTGGAATTGGTCGGATTGACACTCATCGGATAAACCACCTGGCGTACAATCAGCCTCGTCTGTGCCTCCAAAGCAGTCCTCAAAACTGCCATCACACCGCCACGCAACAGGGATACAAACACCATCAGGACACTAAACAGTAAATTGGATTGATATAAAAGAGTTAGTATTTCATTTGCCATTATCTATTAGTAACTGCCATATTCTTCGTTTTAACTCTTGAATTTGTAATCCTGTTTAAAAACAGTACCTTGTCCTGCAAGGGGGACATTATCAGTACTTCCCCCCCCCCCCCACACCCTTTCCTTATCCTGGGGAATGGAGTCAAATGGTGTGGCTTGTAGCCTTTGGACTAAATACATTTTAAGTACATTATATTCCCGACACACTAGAGATCCCTGTATGAATTATATGCCCCCACTATCCGCGTTGAAGAACCGGGAGATTGCACATATACAAAATGCCTCACACCTCTAGAACAGATCAACCCGAGTGCTCCATATTTTCAGTGATAGGGATATTAATAAAACATGAATAGAACATTATGAGTCTAATAAATTTCCATACTGGTGACCTCCTATAGAACAGAGTAAAGGGGCTGGCAAAACAGTTTTTGTTGCATTGGCAGCAAACTTTACCTTAAATTCATTTGCGGCACACGTTGGTACATCTGGACAGTTTCCTTCGTCTTCGCCTCCAAGACAATCAAGATATTTGCCATCACACTCCTTCTCAGACGGTATACATTCCCCATCGTCACACTTGAAGTCTCCAATAGGGCAATCACGTTTATTACAAGCCGCTTCATCCTCTCCTTTCAAACAGTCCTTACGCTCGTTACAAACATGTTTCGCAGGTATACAATCGCCATCGATACATTGAAATTGATCATCTGGACATGGCTCGTGTATCAGCTTTGTACAATCCGTTTCATCTTCCCCATTGAGACATTCGCTTCTACCATTACACACGTATTTCGTATCGATACAAAGTCCATTGTGACATGCAAATTGGTTTGGACATCTGACAAGATCATCCTTACAATCAATCTCATCTTTACCAGATGGGCATTCGCTTCTACCGTTACAAACAAGACTGTTTGGTATGCAATAATCGTCACCACAGTCAAATTGATTCGGACAGCTAGAATAGGTTGGTCCTCTTATCGGTCCGAGACAATTTTCCTCGTCTCTTCCTGTCCTGCAATCGTTGTATCCATTGCATTGTTTATCACGTCCTACACAATTACCATCACCGCAATCAAATTGGCCGTAACACCTGGGAGGTGAAGAAATCGGTCCAATACAATCTTCTTCGTCTTTTCCACTTCTGCAATCTCTGTTTCTATCACATTTTTTATCAAGTGCTACGCAATAACCATCGCCGCAATCAAATTGCCCGTAACACCTGGGAGGTGAAGAAATCGGTCCAACACAATCTTCTTCGTCTTTTCCACTTCTGCAATCTCTGTTTCTATCACATTTTTTATCAAGTGCTACGCAATAACCATCACCGCAATCAAATTGCCCGTAACACCTGGGAGGCGACGAAATCGGTCCAATACAATTTTCTTCATCTTTTCCACTTCTGCAATCTCTGTTTCTATCACATTTTTTATCAAGTGCTACGCAATAACCATCGCCGCAATCAAATTGCCCGTAACACCTGGGAGGTGAAGAAATCGGTCCAACACAATCTTCTTCGTCTTTTCCACTTCTACAATCTCTGTTTCTATCACATTTTTTATTTAGTGGAACACAAGAACCATCACCGCAATCAAATTGCCCGTAACACCTGGGAGGCGACGAAATCGGACCAATACAATCTTCTTCATCTTTTCCACTTCTGCAATCTCTGTTTCTATCACATTTTTTATTTAGTGGAACACAAGAACCATCACCGCAATCAAATTGCCCGTAACACCTGGGAGGCGACGAAATCGGACCAATACAATCTTCTTCATCTTTTCCACTTCTACAATCTCTGTTTCTATCACATTTTTTATTTAGTGGAACACAAGAACCATCACCGCAATCAAATTGCCCGTAACACCTGGCAGGCGACGAAATCGGACCAATACAACCTTCTTCATCTTTTCCACTTCTGCAATCTCTGTTTCCATCACATTTTCTATTTAGTGGAACACAATAACCATCACCACAATCAAATTGGCCGTAACACCTAGGAGGTGAAGAAATCGGTCCAACACAATCTTCTTCGTCTTTACCCGTTCTACAATCCTTGATTCCATCGCAACGCTCAGCTAAAGTTACACAATAAGCATCACCACAATCAAATAACCCTTGGCATCTTGTTGGTGGCCTTTCATACGGTTTGGGCGCATACGTTTCCTTTACTGGTGGAGGTGGAGGCGGATATGTAGGCTTTACATACGGCGGTGGCCGATATGTTTCCTTTACTGGTGGAGGCGGGTACGTTTCCTTTACTGGTGGAGGTGGGGGTGGATATGTAGGCCTTACATACTGTGCTGGCCGATAGGTTTCCCTTACTGGCGGAGGTGGAGGCGGATACGTTTCCTTTACTGGTGGAGGTGGGGGTGGATATGTAGGCCTTACATACGGTTCTGGTCCATACGTTTTCACTACTGGTGGAGGTGGAGGCGGATACGTTTCCTTTACTGGTGGAGGTGGAGGCGGATATGTAGGCCTTACATACGGTTCTGGTCTATACGTTTTCACTACTGGTGGAGGTGGAGGCGGATACGTTTCCTTTACTGGTGGAGGTGGGGGTGGATATGTAGGCCTTACATACGGTGCTGGTCGATACGTTTCCTTTACTGGTGGAGGTGGAGGCGGATACGTTTCCTTTACTGGTGGAGGTGGAGGCGGATACGTTTCCTTTACTGGTGGAGGTGGGGGTGGATATGTAGGCCTTACATACGGTGCTGGCCGATACGTTTCCTTTACTGGTGGAGGTGGAGGCGGATACGTTTCCTTTACTGGTGGAGGTGGGGGCGGATACGTTTCCTTTACTGGTGGAGGTGGGGGTGGATATGTAGGCTTTACATACGGTTTTGGTGCGTACGTTTTCTTTACTGGTGGAGGTGGTGTCGCATATGTAGGCTTTTTAAACGGCACTGGCGCATTGTTTAGTTCTTGTACCGGTTCCTCAATAATTGGTCCGAAGCAATTCTCCTCATCTATAGCTGTCCTACAATTTATCACACCATCACACACTGCCTCTAGAGGTAAGCAAGTTCCACCACCACAGTCAAATTGATTAAGACAAGGAAGAGGTGGCACAGGTCTTGCTGTCGGTCTCTGTGCCGGTATTTGTGGTCTTGGTGTCGCTATACAGTTTTCCTCATCTTCACCACCAAAGCAGTCTGCCGTTCCATCACATCTTTTCATAAGAGGTAAACAGTACCCATCCAGACATTCGAAAAGTCCCGAGCACGGATCTGTTCCTGATGTACAATGAGCTTCATCGTCTCCATTGTAACAGTCTATCCACCCATTGCAGACCTGCTCTCTCGGAATGCATTTGTTAATCCCACATATGAATCCATTGCATAGGTTTTCATTACAAGATATCTCATCCTCGCCACCAATACAGTCTGCGATCCCATTGCAAACTTCTTCCACACCAAGACAGTTCTCGTCTGTTGAATCTTCGCATTTGAACCGGTTGTCACAATCTGTTATCGCTCCAGCACAATTAACTTCATCTTCACCTTCAGGACAATGCGTCACACCGTCGCAGACAAATACTGAAGGCAAACAACCTCCATCATTACATGTAAATGCCGAACCACAGCAGTCTTGCTCGTCTTCGCCGCCGCTACAATCTACAACCCTATCACATACACGGGTTTGAGCAATGCAAACTCCGCCTCCGCAAGAAAAGTCCTCACCGCAATTTATCGGGCAAAAGTCTTCATCTCTACCATCCGAGCAATCCGGAACACCATCGCACACGAACCTTTCCAAAATACAGGTGCCGTCACTACATGTAACGCCAGCACAAACAAAAATACACCCTTCTTCATCTTGTCCTCTTGGGCAATCATTGATTCTATTACACTTGGCACTTAATGGCACACAATGGACACCATCTCCACAATCAAACTGGGATGCTTCACATTCAAATGCCGGTGGCTCTATCGGTTTAGGTTCTGTTGGTGCACCGCACCCAGCCTCATCTTCACCATTTGCACAATCTATATTGGCATCACACACTTTACTATAAGGAATACAATATCCATTGCGGCATTCAAAGTTTCCAGGGCACCTTCCTAAAGGACCTGGTGCACATTTGTCTTCGTCTTCGTTCCCGTAACAGTCGTTGTATCCATTGCATACCTTGTTGTCAGGAATGCACGAACCATCGTTACACTGAAAGTAATATGGAGGACATTGTTCAACTTTTCCAGGACTACAGTCTCGATCTTCATCTTCTTTTTGATGACAATCTATGACCCCATCGCACACTTGACTTTCGTGGATACAGGTGCCATCATGACATTGAAAGAAGTACTGCGGACATTGTTTGACTTGTCCCGGACCACAATTTTGTCGTTCATCCTCTCCGCCATAACAATCGCGACGTCCATTACAAACATTCTCAGCTGGTATGCAAGATCCATCGTTGCATTCAAATTGCGTTGGACATTTTTCTAACGGACCTGGTGGGCAGTCCTGCTTTTCGTCTTCGCCATCTAAACAGTCTCCGTACCCATCGCACACTAATATCTTGAGCAAACAATACCCGTCCTTACAAGCGAACCCGTCACAGATATTGTCAGGCTTACAATTAAGCTCATCTTCACCACCATAGCAGTCTTTACCAGTATTGCATACATATTTTTGTGGAATACATGAAAAATCATTACACTGAAAATAATTATCAGGGCAAGTTTTTTGTTGTGCAGGACAATTTTGTTGTTCATCTTCACCACCAATGCAATCTCTGTATCCGTCACAAATCACTAGTTCGAGTATGCATTGGCCGTCGTTACATCTAAAATAATATAGAGGACACTGCCCGATATTTCCTGGAGTACAATCTTGTTCTTCATCATCGCCGTCAACACAATCTCTGTATCCATCGCAGACAGCTCTCTCAGGAAAGCATTGACCGTTATTGCACTGAAAGTAATTTGGAGCGCACTTGATAACATTCCCGGGACCACAGTCTTGATCTTCGTCTTCACCATTGGTGCAATCATCATATCGATCGCAAACTTTGTTCAAATCAATACAAAAACCGTTGTCGCATGTAAAACGACCTGGACATGTAGTAATTGGTGGGGGCTTGCAATCTTGTTCATCATCTCCGTCTACGCAGTCATTGTAATCATCACACTTCCAATCTAACGGAATACAGTGCCCATTCTTACATTCAAATTGTCCAGGGCATTTCTCAATAGGACCTGGTGAACAATCGCGCTCGTCTTCGCCATATAAACAATCGTTGTAATCATCGCAAACTACTTTCTCAGGTATGCACCTACCATCATTACACTGGAATGAATATGGAGGACATCGGGGTGGCGCATACGTTGTTTTCAGTACTGGTGGAGGTGGAGGCGGATATGTAGGCCTCTTATACGGTTCTGGTCCATACGTTTTCACTACTGGTGGAGGTGGAGGCGGATATGTAGGCCTCTTATACGGTTCTGGTCCATACGTTTTCACTACTGGTGGAGGTGGAGGCGGATATGTAGGCCTTACATACGGTTCTGGTCCATACGTTTTCACTACTGGTGGAGGTGGAGGTGGATATGTAGGCCTCTTATACGGTTCTGGTCCATACGTTTTCACTACTGGTGGAGGTGGAGGTGGATATGTAGGCCTCTTATACGGTTCTGGTCCATACGTTTTCACTACTGGTGGAGGTGGAGGTGGATATGTAGGCCTCTTATACGGTTCTGGTCCATACGTTTTCACTACTGGTGGAGGTGGAGGCGGATATGTAGGCCTTACATACGGTTCTGGTCCATACGTTTTCACTACTGGTGGAGGTGGAGGTGGATATGTAGGCCTCTTATACGGTTCTGGTCCATACGTTTTCACTACTGGTGGAGGTGGAGGTGGATATGTAGGCCTCTTATACGGTTCTGGTCCATACGTTTTCACTACTGGTGGAGGTGGAGGCGGATATGTATGCCTTACATACGGTTCTGGTCCATACGTTTTCACTACTGGTGGAGGTGGAGGTGGATATGTAGGCCTCTTATACGGTTCTGGTCCATACGTTTTCACTACTGGTGGAGGTGGAGGTGGATATGTAGGCCTCTTATACGGTTCTGGTCCATACGTTTTCACTACTGGTGGAGGTGGAGGCGGATATGTAGGCTTTACATACGGTGCTGGCCCATACGTTTCCTTTACTGGCGGAGGTGGAGGCGGATACGTTTCCTTTACTGGTGGAGGTGGAGGCGGATACGTTTCCTTAACTGGTGGAGGTGGGGGTGGATATGTAGGCCTTACATACGGTGCTGGCCGATACGTTTCCCTTACTGGCGGAGGTGGAGGCGGATACGTTTCCTTTACTGGTGGAGGTGGAGGCGGATACGTTTCCTTTACTGGTGGAGGTGGAGGCGGATACGTTTCCCTTACTGGTGGAGGTGGAGGCGGATATGTAGGCATTACATACGGTTCTGGTCCATACGTTTTCACTATTGGCGGAGGTGGAGGCGGATATGTAGGCCTCCTATACGGTTCTGGTCCATACGTTTTCACTATTGGCGGAGGTGGAGGCGGATATGTAGGCCTCCTATACGGTTCTGGTCCATACGTTTTCACTACTGGTGGAGGTGGAGGCGGATATGTAGGCCTCTTATACGGTTCTGGTCCATACGTTTTCACTATTGGCGGAGGTGGAGGCGGATATGTAGGCCTCCTATACGGTTCTGGTCCATACGTTTTCACTATTGGCGGAGGTGGAGGCGGATATGTAGGCCTCCTATACGGTTCTGGTCCATACGTTTTCACTATTGGCGGAGGTGGAGGCGGATATGTAGGCCTCTTATACGGTTCTGGTCCATACGTTTTCACTACTGGTGGAGGTGGAGGCGGATATGTAGGCCTCTTATACGGTTCTGGTCCATACGTTTTCACTATTGGCGGAGGTGGAGGCGGATATGTAGGCCTCCTATACGGTTCTGGTCCGTACGTTTTCACAATTGGCGGAGGTGGAGGCGGATATGTAGGCCTCCTATACGGTTCTGGTCCATACGTTTTCACTATTGGCGGGGGTGGAGGCGGATATGTAGGCCTCCTATACGGTTCGGGTCCATACGTTTTCACTACTGGTGGAGGTGGAGGCGGATATGTAGGCCTCTTATACGGTTCTGGTCCATACGTATTCACTATTGGCGGGGGTGGAGGCGGATATGTAGGGCTCCTATACGGTTCTGGTCCATACGTTTTCACAATTGGCGGAGGTGGAGGCGGATATGTAGGCCTCCTATACGGTTCTGGTCCATACGTTTTCACAATTGGCGGGGGTGGAGGCGGATATGTAGGCCTCCTATACGGTTCTGGTCCATACGTTTTCACTACTGGTGGAGGTGGAGGCGGATACGTTTCCTTTACTGGTGGAGGTGGGGGTGGATATGTCGGCCTTACATACGGTGCTGGCCGGCCGAGGTGGAGGCGGATACGTTTCCTTTACTGGCGGAGGCGGAGGCGGATACGTTGCCTTTACTGGTGGAGGTGGAGGCGGATACGTTTCCCTTACTGGTGGAGGTGGAGGCGGATATGTAGGCCTTACATACGGTGCTGGCCGATAGGTTTCCCTTACTGGCGGAGGTGGAGGCGGATACGTTTCCTTTACTGGTGGAGGTGGAGGCGGATAGGTTTCTTTTACTGGTGGAGGTGGAGGCGGATACGTTTCCTTTACTGGTGGAGGTGGGGGTGGATATGTCGGCCTTACATACGGTGCTGGCCGATACGTTTCCCTTACTGGTGGAGGTGGAGGCGGATACGTTTCCTTTACTGGCGGAGGCGGAGGCGGATACGTTGCCTTTACTGGTGGAGGTGGAGGCGGATACGTTTCCCTTACTGGTGGAGGTGGAGGCGGATATGTAGGCCTTACATACGGTGCTGGCCGATAGGTTTCCCTTACTGGCGGAGGTGGAGGCGGATATGTAGGCCTCTTATACGGTTCTGGTCCATACGTTTTCACTACTGGTGGAGGTGGAGGCGGATATGTAGGCCTTACATACGGTTCTGGTCCATACGTTTTCACTACTGGTGGAGGTGGAGGCGGATACGTTTCCTTTACTGGTGGAGGTGGGGGTGGATATGTCGGCCTTACATACGGTGCTGGCCGATACGTTTCCCTTACTGGCGGAGGTGGAGGCGGATACGTTTCCTTTACTGGCGGAGGCGGAGGCGGATACGTTGCCTTTACTGGTGGAGGTGGAGGCGGATACGTTTCCCTTACTGGTTCTGGTCCATACGTTTTCACTACTGGTGGAGGTGGAGGCGGATACGTTTCCTTTACTGGTGGAGGTGGGGGTGGATATGTAGGCCTTACATACGGTGCTGGCCGATAGGTTTCCCTTACTGGCGGAGGTGGAGGCGGATACGTTTCCTTTACTGGTGGAGGTGGAGGTGGATATGTAGGCCTCTTATACGGTTCTGGTCCATACGTTTTCACTACTGGTGGAGGTGGAGGCAGATATGTAGGCCTCTTATACGGTTCTGGCGCATACGTTTTCACTACTGGTGGAGGTGGAGGCGGATATGTAGGCCTCTTATACGGTTCTGGTCCATACGTTTTCACTACTGGTGGAGGTGGAGGTGGATATGTAGGCCTCTTATACGGTTCTGGTCCATACGTTTTCACTACTGGTGGAGGTGGAGGCGGATATGTAGGCCTCTTATACGGTTCTGGTCCATACGTTTTCACTACTGGTGGAGGTGGAGGTGGATATGTAGGTCTCTTATACGGTTCTGGCCCATACGTTTTCACTACTGGTGGAGGTGGAGGTGGATATGTAGGTCTCTTATACGGTTCTGGCGCATAAGTTGGTGCTATTATCGGTGGAGGTGGTTTACAGTTCTGCTCATCCTCTCCATAGGAACAATCATTGTAATTATCACAAACTGCTCGTAGGAGTATACATCGACCATCATTACACGGAAAGAAATATGGAGGGCATCGGGGCGCTAACGTAGATTCCTTAATCGGAGGTGGTGGTCGGCAACCTTGCTCGTCCTCGCCGTATGAACAGTCTCTGTACTTATCGCATACTTTTCTACTGGGTATACAGTTGCCGTTGTTGCATTGAAAGTAGGACGGAGGGCACTGGGGTGGTTTGCAATTGCCTTCGTCTTCTCCCTGAAAATGATATTAGAATGAGTTTTAAAGTTGGTATTAATTTCCATCAGTGTTTCGTCATTTTAATTGGGATATACGAAAACGATTTCGGCAATGGTTACGAGGGGTATGAGAGAAGCCCATAGTGGCAACAGTCAGCTTGTTGACATACTAATAAACTTTATATACTAGCACGTCTGTTTATTGACGAATACCTCGGACAACACGTAAATGAAGGGCGCCCTACAAAAATGGTCTTGGCTTATTTAGTAAATAATTTAGCTCGGTTGGTAAAGTACGATACTTTGGAAGACTTCACAAGCAAATCTCGTTGTATTAAACTTTTATCGTTTTTTTTTATTTCATGTTTGGTTTGCTAAATATTCTGCATTTACTCAAAATTTGTTCTAGCAGCTATTCTTTATGTTTTGTTTCTCGTTAATTTTTATCTATGCCCGTGCAACGGGGCATAGATATTGTATTTGTTGTGTTTAGTCTTCGACTTCTCCTCCTTTTCAAGACCAGTTCTTTGCTCTCCTCTAGCTAAAGAACTAAAGTAGCCTCGGGGCCCATACTTGGTACAATGATGGCCCATGACCCCTTAAAACATCCTAGGGTACCCCTGATCCCAGAGGTCAAAGGTCATGGGCTACAGGGGGCAATATGTGTACAATTTTAAACATCTCTAGCTCAAGGACTATAGCGCCCTCAGGGTTCATACTTAGTATAATGATGGCCCATGACCCCTAAAAGTAATTTATGGTAGCCACGACCCCAGAGGTCAAAGGTCATGGGCTACAGAGAGCAATAAGTGTAAACTTTTAAAACAGCTTTAGCTCAAGAACTATAGCGCCCTCAGGGTTCATACTCAGTACAATGATGGCCTATGACCTTTAGATATAATAATAATAATAATAATAATAATAATAATAATAATGGAGGGTTCTTAGTAGGCGCGCAATCTTCAAAAGAACTCAAGGCGCACAAACAATAAAGACAAACAAGTAACATATGTGAATCCGGAAAAGCACGAAGAAAAAGATGAGTTCTTCCCAACGACTGTAAAAGAATGGAATGAGCTCCCTCCATCGGCGGTGAATTGTAATAGCCTTGAGAGTTTCAAGTCAGCAGTTAAAGACCACTACCAAACCAAAAGTAAAAATTAAAATTTAATGCAAGCATCATTCAGAGGTTTTTTTTTTCACAAGTTAGCGTGATGCGTCGAGAAATGATGTCTTGCTGACTATACAGATGAGATGAGATGAGTTGCTTTTTGAACTGAGTAAGCGAATGTGTGTTACGGAGGCTGTTTGGAAGCGAGTTCCAAACAGCCGGGGTAGCGAAATGAAAGGAGCGTTCACCAGCCGATTTTAGATTTACACGAAGAGATTTCAATAATATTTCAGTAGAAGATCGAAGTGATCGAGCTGGTTTACTGCAGCATCATCGACCCCAGAGGTCAAAGGTCATGGGCTACCGGGAGCAATATGTGTAAAATTTCAAACAGCTCTAGCTCAAGAACTACAGCGGCCTCAGAGCTCATATTTGGTACAATGATGGCCCATGACCCTAGATGTATTCTGTGGTAGCCACAACCCCAGAGGTCAAAGTTCAAAGTCTTTAAAAAAGCAAAATAGGTTAGCTACTTGGGTTTAAAATGATAACGGCCCGAATCCGGCGGCGGATGACATGATCGAGCCGGCAACTTGTGAAACAGCCCGGCCGTATGGCATTTTCCATATACTCGGTTAGTTTTGTGGGGTTCATTATCGAACCCCAACGGTTTTAGCTTGTATATATTTATATTATTTATCAACATAGGCCTATTTATTCGTTTTAAAATTTCAAAATAATCCCATTCAATTACACGGTTGACGATGAAAATTTACTGAATTTAGAGAATGCAATGCGGCCACCACCTGGTCCGAATCGTACGTCAAGGAAATTGATCACTTGACAAAAACTCCCTTAAAAGGGAATGTGTAGGCATTTTGATATTGGTGCCTTGGACCACCTCAAAAGGTTGTCATTGGGGTTGTCACGGTTTGTAAGGGGGTGACCAAGGGAGTAGTCACCAGTTTTTTTTAGATTTGGCACCCAATTGGGAGATTTTTTATTTTAGGTGCTATGAGTTAGATACTTATATCAATTAAAGTTTATAACAAGGACTTCCACATGGTGGTCACCAATTGTTTGATTTAGCGCCCAATTGGGTGCTTTTTTATTTTAGGTGCTATGAGGATGAAATACTTAAATCAATTAAAGTTTATAACAAGTGATGTCACATGGTGGTCACCAACTTTTGGATTTGGCGCCCAATTGGGCGCTTTTTTAAATTTTAGGTGCTATGAGGATGATACTTATATCAATTAAAGTTTATAACAAGGGCTTTCACGTGGTGGTCAGCAACTGTTGGATTTGGCGCCCAATTGGGCGCTTTTTTATTTTAGGTGCTATGAGGATGACACTTATATCAATTAAAGTTTATAACAAGGGCTTTCACATGGTGGTCACCAACTGTTGGATTTGGTGCCCAATTGGGCGCTTTTTTATTTTAGGTGCTATGAGGATGATACTTATATCAATTAAAGTTTATAACAAGGGCTATCACATGATGGTTACCAATTATTGGAATTCGCGCCCAATTGGGCGCTTTTTTATTCTAAGTGCTATGAGGATGATTCTGATATCAAGTAAAGCGTTTAACAAGGGCTTCTACATGATGGTCACCAAGTTTTCGTGAGCATGGAAAGGGGGCCACGGGCATAGATATTCGTGTTTGCTCAAACACAGCTGTGCCATCTAGTCTCAACTTGTTAATTCTTCCTTTTTGCTTTATCTGTGTAAAAGTTGCATTATTACAGTGGCTAATTTAGCAAAACTTATTATGGAATCGTATACATGGTATACATAGAGAGGGAATCAAACCTACACATAGAGGTGTTAGAGCTGGCCTACAGGCAAAACAGAGACACAAGACCAGTAGAATTAAGCAAGAGCGGGGTTCTTCTTCTTCTTTTAACACTTCTGAGAACACTCTCCTCCTCAATGTTTTTCACTGGAATGCTCGGTCCATTAGGAATAAGACTACAACCTGTTCTGATTATGTATTGGAATGCAACGCAGACATACTATTTATAACGGAAACCTGGCTAAATGCTGAATCAGATCAAGTGGCTATTGGGGAACTTACCCCACCAGGCTACAGTTTTATAAATTGTCCCCGCCGCACAAGCAACCATGGTGGCATAGGCGTTCTATACAGGGATGCACTTAGACTACGTATAATTCCAACAGTTTTCCACTCCGTATCATTTGAGCATGCTTTGATATGTGACTCCAGCAGGAAGATATATTATGTTGTTATCTATAGGGCTTCACCATCACCCGAAAAAATAGACTAAAAACCTCACAATTTCTCTCTGAATATGAGGAATTCTTACAGTACATCAACGCATATGGCAACAAGGTTGTAATATTTGGTGACTTTAACGAGCATTTAGACACCCCTTGTAAATCTGACGTCCGTCAGTTTTTATCATCTATTGAGGGGGCCGGTTTTCAACAACATATTACCGGTCCTACGCACATTCACGGTCATACCCTCGACCTGATCATGTCTCGCCCTGCTGAAAATCTTGTGAAAGACTGTGAAGTTGGTCCCAGGTTTACATCCGACCACCATTTCATCTCCTGTCAAGTTAACACCAAAAGACCAGTAGATCAGAAGGAAACCAAAACTTCCAGAAATTTTCGCAGCATCGATCCACAAGCATTCAGTGAAGATTTTAACTCAACTTTTAGTTCACTAACAATGTCTTTCAAATGTGCAGAAACATTAATTAAATCGTATAATAAAGCAATTAATGTCACTCTAGACAGCCACGCCCCATCTTCAACTAGGGTTTGTAATACTAGATTACGCCAACCATGGTATAACTCTAGTATACATGAAGCACGTAGAGTACGTCGTAAACTAGAGAAAAAGTGGCGTAAAACAGGTTTAGAGGTGCAACATCAGCTATACCTTGATCAAAACAAGGTTGTCAATTCCATGATTGAACAGGCTAAGAAAGATTACATAAAGGACAAATTACAGACTTCAGACACTAAATCCATCTTTAGAACAATCAATGGCCTCTTAAATAATAACAATAAAACCTTACCAGCTCACGACTCAGCTGAGTCACTGAGTGGTGAGTTTTCTTTGTTTTTCAAAGAAAAGGTTGAGAAGGTTCATGAAGGTATTGTAAATGAACAGTGTAATTCTAGTAGTACAGGTTCTATCTCTGTATGTAGTCAGAAAGAAGTGTCATGTAAACTGTCTCAATTTAATGTATTAAGTGAGTGTGATGTAACCAAAATCATCAAAGGGTTAACAGCAAAGAGTAGCATTTTAGATCCCATCCCAACTTGGTATTTGAAACAAAATTTGTCAACCTTTGTACCTTGTATAACATCTATAGTTAATATGTCAATTTCTACAGGTGAATTTCCCGACTTTCTGAAGAGTGCTGTGATCACTCCAATCATCAAGAAGCCCTCACTCATTCCTGATGAATTGAAACACTATCGTTCCGTGTCGAGTCTACCATTTCTCTCAAAAGTTATTGAGAAACATGTTGTCAATTCCATCACTGACCATATGATTACCAATGGTTTAGGAGAGCCACTCCGATCAGCCTACTGACAACAACATAGTACGGAAACCGCCTTGTTGAAGTCAAGAATGATATTATGAACTCCATCCATAACCAGCAGGGCGTGTTTCTCGTGCTCTTAGACCTTAGTGCCGCATTCGACACTGTAGATCATGGGATTCTTTTCAGCAGGATGGAATGTGAGATTGGCTTAGCAGACACATCACTCAAATGGTTGAAGTCGTTCCTTCAATGGCAGGACATCGCGAGTATGCATCAATGGTGCTCTCTCTGGAGAGCAAGTCATGAGATATGGACTACCTCAAGGTTCAACTGTTGGTCCACTGTCCTTCAGTGTATATACCATCCCCATTGGCAAGATCATCAGCAAACATGGCTTGAGTTACCACCAGTACGCAGATGACATACAACTATACACCAGTTTTGACCCTACAAGTTCCACATCAATCCAGTCTGCCCTCTCCACACTTACTCAGTGTATTTGTGAAATACGATCTTGGATGACGGGCAATATGCTAAAACTGAACAATGAGAAAACAGAACTTTTTGTTGCCATTTCTCCTCATAATAAAGTTTATATGCCTCCAGTCACAATTCAAGTTGGTCCTGATATTATTCAACCTTCTGAATCCGTTCGCAATCTTGGCATCATTTTTGACACACATATGTCCATGTCAAATCATATATCATCTCTCTGTGCTAGTGTGACTTATCATCTAAGAAACATCTCACGTATCCGCCGTTATCTGGACTTTGATACATGCAATCATGCCGTCCGATTGTTGTGGTAACGTAAAGAGACCTTTTATTACGTGAACTCTGACCTTACATGAATATACAATATAGGCATGGGCGATATCATAAACATCGTACTCGATACCATAACATCCCTTTTTTTCTCAAAAAAAAAAAAAAAGAAAAAAAAGTGCTCACTTTCTTTTGGGTGAGACTGGCAATAACACTTGAAACTTTTGCCAGAAACAAAATTTCACTTGCATGATTTTATGCAAAATTTTAGCTTTCTTTTAAGTAAAGTCAAATAGTCCTTGGCAGAATGTATCTCAATGCTTCTTGTTTTGGATACATTTTAACAACTTTCAAAACTTCTTGTTTTGGAATTTGGATACACTTTAACAACTCTCAAAACTTCTTGTTTTGGAATTTGGATACACTTGAACAACTTTCAAAACTTCTTGTTTTGGAATTTGGATACACTTGAACAACTCTCAAAACTTCTTGTTTTGGAATTTGGATACACTTGAACAACTTTCAAAACTTCTTGTTTTGGAATTTGGATACGCTTGAACAACTTTCAAAACTTCTTGTTTTGATTTGTGCTAGAAACATAAATGTTTAAATGTCAATGTGCTTTCATTGACTACATGCAGTTATTCTCTTATTGTACATAGTCTTTAAGATGTTCCGGTGGCCGCAACCTGCGGCCTGCCCTTGTGCAGTAATTGTCCTTTGCTGTGTGCGTTTTCAACGTGTCGTCTTTCGCTGTTTGTGTATGCGTTTTCGACGTGTCGTCTTTCGCTGTTTGTGTCTGCGTTTTCGACGTGTCGTCTTTCGCTGTTTGTGTATGCGTTTTCGACGTGTCGTCTTTCGCTGTCGTTTTCAACGTGTTGTCTGTCGTTGTCTTTGTTGTTTTGTGATCGTTATCAGTCTTTTTCTTTTTCAGTGGCAGTTTGGGTATGACTAGAGGCGGATTTTCTTGCGTTTTGCGAAGATGCACTCTATTGCGCCTGTAGCTCCCTTTCTCTGTTTCCACTAGGTATGATCTTTCGTCCAGACGTTCAGAGACAACTGCTTTCTCCCAGGTTCTGTTGCCGCGTACTAATGGCTTCATACGGACAACGTCACCTGTTGCCAAGGGTTTCAAATCCTTTGCTGATTTATTGAAATGTTCAGCTTGTTTGTCTTGTTTTTTCTTGATATTGTCTTTCTCATTCACAACTCTTGGCTGTAGGAGATTGGCAGATGTTGGCAGCAGCGTTCGCGTACGTCGGCTCATCAGACGTTGTGCGGGGCTTGTTGTAAGACCTTGCGAAGGTGTGTTTCGGTGATCAAGGAGAGCAAGATACTGGTCTGTTCCTGCTTTTGCAGACTTGGTCAGGATTCGCTTCGCTGTCTTGACAGCGGATTCGGCTTTGCCATTGGCTTGGCTGTTGCCTGGGGAAGATGTTAAATGTTCAAAGTCCCAATCGTGTGCGAACTTCCTGAAAGTTTCTGCTGTGTACTGCGGGCCATTGTCACTGACCACTTGAGTTGGGCATCCATATCTGGCAAAATGCCCTTTGAGTTTCTTGAATACTGTGCTACTTGAGGTGTCAGTTAGAGGGTCTATTTCCCAGAAATTGCTAGAGTAGTCCACAGTTACCAGAAAGTCATTTCCATTCCATGAAAACAGATCAGTACCAACACGTTCCCATGGTCTGGATGGTGTTTCATGATTCATGAGAGTCTCTTTCTGCTGGCTGCTCTCATAAGTGCGACAAATATCGCAAGTTGCGATGTACTGCTTGATTTCGCTAGACATTCCCGGCCAGAAGATACATTCGCGTGCGCGACGCAGACAACCGTCAACACCCAGATGCGAAGAGTGTAGTTTCAGCTTCATGTCACTCCGTAGTTTCTGTGGAATGACCACTCTGTTTCCCTTAAACACCAATCCATCTTGCACAACAAGCTCTTCTCTGAAGCTGAAGTATGGTGTCAATTGTTCTGGCATTGAAGTCTCGCGGTTCTCTGGCCATCCGTTCATGATTGTTTCTTTGAGGAGTTGCAGCGACTCATCTTGTTCCGTTTCTTTGCGGATTTGCTCAAGACGATCCTCGCGTATCGGCAAGTAGCTTACGACATTCACTTCTTCGAAATCGTGGCTATCTTGGGGTGTGTTGCTGATGAACGCTCTGGAGAGAGTGTCAGCGAGGTACATGAATTTGCCTGCTTGGTGGGTAATGTCAAAGTCATATTTCTGTAAGCGAAGCATCATGCCCTGTAGTCTCTTGGGGGCTTTTACGAGGGGCTTTTTGACGATGACTTCCAAAGGCTTATGGTCACTGATGACTCTGGTATGGCGACCAAAAGTATACTGGTGAAAGTGTTCGAGAGAGAAAACGACGGCTAGCATTTCCTTCTCGATGGAGGCATATCTGGATTCAGTGTCCGTAATTGCGCGGCTGGCGTACGCTATGGGGCGTTCGTTTTGCAGCAATGCGGCCCCGAGGCCTTTGCCGCTCGCGTCACACTGAATTGTTAGTTCTTTGGCTGGGTCATAATAGGCTAACACTGGTGCAGCAGTTACAAGAGTCTTTACGCGATCCAGTGCTTCCTGCTGTGCGTGTGTCCAGTGCCATGGGACATCAGGTCTAGCTAGTTGGCGTATTGGCTCCAGCGTGTCTGACAGACTTGGTAAATATCTGCTCAAATAGTTGACAAATCCAACTAAGCGCTGCACACCCTGTGCGTCTGTGGGTGTCGGCATGTTCAGAACTGCTTCAACTTTATCTGGGTCAGCTCGCAGTCCGTGGTTTGTCACTCTGTGTCCCAGAAATGGAATGTCTGTGGTTCTGAACACTGACTTGCTTTTGTTCATCTTGATGTCTAGCGCTGTGCAGCGTTCCAGAAGGCTCTTAAGATTTGCATCGTGGTTCTTGAGTGCGGTTACATCATCGTCACCTGTACCATATACGACAATGTCATCTGCCACACAGATTACACCGGGTAATCCTTCCAGTGCAGCATGTAGGCGACTTTGAAAGATTTCTGATGATATGCAGAGACCAAATGGGAGACGGCGCCATCTATACCTGCCGAAGGGTGTGTTGAAGCATGTCAACAGTGACGACTCGTCATCCAAACTTAACTGCCAGAATGCGTTGCTGAGGTCCAGCTTGGAGAAAAGTTTTGCTTGTGCTAGGTCAGGGAGTATATCATCCAGAGTAGGTAGCTGGTAGTGCACACGTTTAAGTGCTTCATTCAGGGGTCGCGGGTCAATGCACACGCGTAAGCTACCATTCTTCTTTTCCGCAACTACAAGCTGACTAACCCACTGTGCTGGCTCTTCAGGCGGAACTGGCGCGATTACTTGCTTTTCCACGAGATCATTAAGTTCTTTCTTAACTCTTGCTTTCATTGCGTGCGGTAAACGACGAGGCGGCAGAATAGACGACTCTACGCTGGCATCAGTCTCGAGATGCACTTCACCGGGAATACTACCAAGCTGACCATCAAAGACGCTTGCATAATTGTCTTCAGGTTTCAGTACCGGTGCTTGTACTGCTGAGACTGTACTGTCAAACTGATCATGGTTCACAGTTATCAAACCCATTTGTTGACACGATACGCGCCTGAGCAATGGCTGCAGCCCAGGTGTGTCAACCACCTTAAACTCTACAGAGTATTTGCGTTGGTTTTTGGATTGCGTAATTTTAGTCTGCATTTGCCTGTTGCGGTCAGCGTGGTCTTATTCCACATGCGTAGCGTAGTCTCTTGATTGACAATCATTTGCGCTGTTTCATTGTCAATATGCTGTCGTGGGAGGATATTGCACTCCGCACCATTATCTAACTGGAATGCGACTGTGGTTTTGTCATTAATTAACATGTCAGCCAGATCCATGTTAGATTTGACACTATTTACATGTACATTCACCATGGAGATGTATTCTGTACTACTAGAATCACTATCATATTCATAACTATTCTGGTTAATTGCATTTACTTTTTTCTTACTAGTAGTACCTGCTGCATAGGGCTTATCCAAGGCTTGTTTGCACATTTTGGCAAAGTGATCTTTCAAGCCACACTTTTTACATGTTTTACCAAGGGCGGGGCACACACTTTTATCTCTAATGTGTTTGTTACCGCAATACCAGCAGTCTCCCTCTGGGCCTAGCCTTTTAGCTGTTGCTTGATTTCTAGGTTTTGGCTTTGTGCCAGAAGATTTTCTGAAATTTCTGGCAACTTTGTTGATGGCTGTGGGTGCTACGGATTCTTTAAAAGCTTTTGCTTGAGTTTCTGCTGCTTCACACGATTTGCAAATGCTAATGGCTTTGGCCAGGGTGAGACCGCGTTCTTGCAATAATAATTTCCTGGCATCATCCTTCAGGATTCCTAACACAATTCTGTCGCGTATTAGCGAATCTGTAAGAGGTTCAAAACTACAAGTCTTGGCCAAAACTCGTAAGGAAGCTAAATATGTCTCAAAATTTTCATCAGCTTTCTGCACGCGCTGATTGAAAATATAACGCTCATAGGTTTCATTCACTTCGCCTATGGCGTATGCATGGAAATGCTGAAGGATGCTTGCCAGATCCCTAGAATTTTCCTTAAGTTCAAAGCTATTATAGATCTTAAGCCCTTGTGGACCAATTACATTTAGAAACATGGCTGTTTGATAGTCCGCTGGCTGTTTGTTTAGTCGCGAGACGATAACATAATTGTCCCAAGCTTGCTTCCACAGTTTCCAATCATCTATGATCCCGTTGGAAATAGTGGGCTGCGCTGGCGGTTTGACACCACCGATCATCTTCACTGCATCACCGGCAGCTGCCCCATCGCCAGCTTCATTCGCGTCCGGCATTTTGTGCTGCTAAATACCGAGATTTCCTCAAAAATTTGCTGCTTTTTTCGAGGAAAATTAACCACCGCGTGCCTCCATGTTGTGGTAACGTAAAGAGACCTTTTATTACGTGAACTCTGACCTTACATGAATATACAATATAGGCATGGGCGATATCATAAACATCGTACTCGATACCATAACACCGATCATTAGTGCTTTCAAGATTAGACTACGGAAACGCCCTTCTCATAGGAACAAATGTCACAGACATTGCCAGACTTCAACGCCTTCAGAATTGGTCAGCTAAGTTGATATTCTGTGCTAACAAGTATGATCACGCAACTCCTTTCCTGAACGAACTTCACTGGTTGCCGGTTAAGGAACGTATCACATTTAAGATCCTCCTTTACGTGTTCAAATGCATCAATGGAATTGCACCGGCATATCTTTCATCTTGCCTAGCCTTATACTGCCCAGTCCGGAGAGGGTTACGCTCATCTTCTGATATAACTCGCTTGGTTGAACATAGAATCCAGAATAGGACACTGAAATCTGCCGCTAGCAAGTCATTCTTTTACACAGCTCCGTCATTGTGGAATAAGTTACCCATTGCCATTCGCACTGCCAACTCACTTCCATCATTCAAGAAGGCTTTAAAATCACATTTGTATCATTAATCATGTTATTATGATCTCATGCATTTTGCTATCTTTATTGTATATATTTTGTTTCACATTTGCATTATTGTATTTTTCATTGTTGCTTGTTGCGCCGTGGTCTATATGAAATGGCGCATTATAAATGCCTAATGTATGTATATGTATATGTATGTATGTATATATACCATTGCAACAACATTACAATTCATGCATAAGAGATTAAACTGGTTGGGCAACATTCAAATATACGATGTGATCTTATTTGCATGTTCAGGCAAAGTTCTGAAAAAGTTAAATATTTTCCGACTTTTTCAAAACTGTTAATGCCGACTTATGCATCCTCTTGATACGGACACTCATAATTATCTATTTTATACCAAAGTTGAGATGTTAGGACTCCATTGCGTCAGGCTATCAAGAGATAGAGTCTGGGGTATAAGTGGTTTAGGAGAGTGACGTTTTCCACCATGCCCGTAATAGCACAGAAAAAAATCGCTGTTTAAAAGATGATTGCTGTTTAGTTACGGTTGTACACTATCCTGTAATAAGTTGAAAAACGTTGCTTAAAAAAGAAAGCTATTTTGTTAAACGCGCACTATTCAAAAGGTAAAATATAGTAATACATGTGAGTTTCGACAAGATATTTGGTGCATACGCACCAATATGGACCTCTCGCCAAGGGAATTATCAGTTACTGACATTTTCAAATTGACGTATAAGCGACGTATATTTTATTGTTAAGCATTGGAGATATACCAAAGTTGAGATGTTAGGACTCCATTGCGTCAGGCTATCAAGAGATTAGAGTCTGGGGTATAAGTGGTTTAGGAGAGTGACGTTTTCCACCATGCCCGTAATAGCACAGAAAAAAATCGCTGTTTAAAAGATGATTGCTGTTTAGTTACGGTTGTACACTATCCTGTAATAAGTTGAAAAAAGATAAATAAAAAAGAAAGCTATTTTGTTAAACGCGCACTATTCAAAAGGTAAAATATAGTAATACATGTGAGTTTCGATAAGATATTTGGTGCATACGCACCAATATGGACCTCTCGCCAAGGGAATTATCAGTTACTGACATTTTCAAATTGACGTATAAGCGACGTATATTTTATTGTTAAGCATTGGAGAAATTGCTAAACCTGACAATAGGGACCCAGAATTTACGATTTTTATTATAACTTGGGAAAGAAAACAAAAGATACGGTTCTGGTCCATACGTTTGGAGGTGGAGGTTATGACACCAGTTTTGGGGTGTTTTTTTTGTTTGTTTTGCTTATTGTTTCTTTCTTCTTTTTTTTTGGTTTGTTTTTTGTCATTCATTTTACACCAACCTGGGGTAGTCCATACAGGACCAACGCAATATTTAGCCCCATAATCAACGCCGTCAGGCGTTGGTCCTTACAAATCCGTTCGCTACCCCCAGCAGTGCACCCTCATTATAATAAACAGTGACCAAAACCAAACCAGTCGATAAGTTACGTCATGAATCCAAATATGGGAAATAGTCCCGCCCATCATTCGGGCCATCATTCAACCGCATCTATTACATAACTGGGACTCTCAAGTCATCTCAAGTACTTGGTATCCCAATCGATTGATTTTGATAATGCAATCAAAGCAATACAAACTTTTGAGGTCGCTTACCAGTGCATATCTACTATTTTCCATGACCAGTGTAAATCGGGCTGGTATGAATTAAATGAAAGTTTTTTGTTCCTATATCAGTGCAGAGATAATGTAGGCCTAATCAGTGTTAACAAAAAGTCATTTGTATGATTCTAGGTTTGTTTTCTTTTTTTATTTAATATTGTCACATTTGTCGATAGGCCTAACCGTGATACCATTAAAAAAGCTAAAAGAACATCAATTCTACACACCGTTTATTTGGAACTGAACTTTGATTTATTAAAGTCACAATGTACGATCTTATAATATGAATTTGGTTAATTTTTTTCAAACCTGATTTTATGGCATATTTGTAATGTATACACATGTCACAACTAGCTACAACTTGCATTTAAATGGAATCAGCCAAAGTTGTTGTGTTTGTAGGTAAACAGAGCAAAGTTCGACATAAAGTCATAATTCAAGAATTATGACTTTATAGAACTGCGTGTTAAACGGCCAAAATAACAAACAGTGTTTACCTCGTTATTTCAGTTCAAAATGGACAGAAGCCATTCCCGATAATTAGGGCCTATTACTGGTATTATTTCAGCATTTTGAATATATAATGACAAATTAAAAATTTGAAGAAATCGTACATTAACCCTTTAACACCAAACTGGAAATAACAGAGTGAGTAAAATAAAATAAAAGGCGATACCACTCGCAAGTAGGCCTACTGTTGAATGTGTTGATATTTCAAATGCATGTGAAAAAAAAGGAACGGAAAAAATCACAGTATATTTCTTTAATCCCGAAGGCATGAAAGGGCCTGTGATTACTATTTGAATTTAGGGTTTTGATTTAAACTATTTTACTATCAAATCTTAAAAAAAAAACATGGTCTTCTCGTTTTAACCGAGGGGCATGGGATTCATCACTTTTAACTACGTCATTCACGGACGGAGCTGAGGCAACGGCTCTCCGCTCCGTTGATAGTAATACTTTCCTGGTCTTTGTTTCATTTCAAAGTTACAAACAACTAAAGACAAGACAAGACAAAATTTTAAAAAGTGCACTGCTTTCATCGTTTTTCAATTTTTGGCAGCCGTCTGTTTGTATGAGGCGAGGTCCAAAAAAGGAACACTGCAAAATCTAAATGTTTATAGGCCTAATTTGCCATATTTGGAAGAGATACAGTACTTAAAAAGCTAAGGGAACGTTCATAAATACTTGGGGGCTGGAAAATTTTGATATAGGTATGTCAAAACTTTTTTGACCCCCAACACATGTTAAACTTTTAGAACCACTTTTTTTGGATCCTTTTTTTGTATACACCAAAATATTTTGTACCCCCACACCAAAATTACTAAAAACACCCGTTTTAGGCCTAGGGCCTACTTATGAATTCCAAGGGGTCATAGGTCAAAAACCATAGGTCGCAGAAAAATGCTATGATTGACGTTTTTGATCCAAACATCCATCTTAGTAAACTGATACACTTTGCAAGATGTATAATGTCAATTTTCAAAAAAATTCTATATAAACACTTGTTCTTTTGGTCAAAACTGAACAAAAATCACCAAAAATGCCATTTTACCCATAAATTAAATGTATTGAATAAAGCGATGGTCTTTTTTTGCCTTATTCCAGGGTCCTAAAATAATGGAGAAAATTTGAACATCATTAAATGAAGAGTTTGGTTCCAAAAGGCATTAAGTCCAAAGACTGTTTTGTGGGATTTTTATTTGAAAATATTGAGTAGCAGTAACCTTGCCACTCTAATAACATTGGCGTAGTAGAATATATAGTTATACATGTAACAATAATATTTTGGCAAATAATTGCAAATCCCTTTAACTTCCCACGTGCGAAGAAGAAAAGGGCATCAAGTGCAATGGCAGCCATTTTAAAACCTTGGATTTGACAATTTTAGGGGACAAATCTATTATTGAAAGAATACAAGCCAGATGTGCAAACATATCCATTCCAATCGTTAAATGTCATTTAAACTTTAGAATGTAAAAATATTCCAGCAAAATGTTACACAAGACAGCTATTGAACTAATGCCTTTTGAAACAAACTCTTGAAATATTGTGTTAGTAAAGAAAGTGAATAGACCTACCTCACTTTAATAGGAATTGGACTAAACTACAAATCAAGTAAATGACTACATTTAATGGCGATGTCGACATTTTAAAGAAAATTAACACAAATTGGCGCTGACTGGAAAATAAAGCTCTTCCCATATCCTGTCGGAAAACCATGTCCATGTAAAATTTAGTTTATTCGAAGCATGCAAAATAGCGGCGTCATCCATTTTTATAGTATTGTAAAACAAATAATAATAACTGAGGCCTAACGATAAAATGAAACGATGGCCACCCCCCCCCCCCCAAAAAAAACCTGTATAATGTGCGCAACCTACAAAGTGAAGAACTTGAAAAAGAACATTTCAGCCCGAGTCACGGGTCAAATAATCGCCAAGTATCTTCTTAACCATTGATTTATATGGGACAGGAATAGAGGTTATCCATGCTCTATAAGCCGCATGTCCTATCAACGACTGCTATACCTTGTTTAGGACATTCTAAAGAAGTACCTGCTGCATGTGCAACCATGACTGTTTCAAAATAGCCCGCCAAAGTCATGCAGGTAACTCCGAGGTCGTGCATTGAATTAGTTTGAATGACGAATACTACGGGAACCAGTGCCTTTTGTTAGAAGTCACACATGAGTGAAGTGGATAACCTCTATTATCAAAAGTCCCGGGGAAAATCTTCAATAGTTTCCCAATTGAAGAGGACATAGATAAATTGAATGAATGAATGAATGGACATGATTATCGATATTGTTACGCAATAGTGGTGTTAGATCCAAAGCTGGAAGCTAGTAGTTGGCAGGTGGAAGGCAAGTCTAATCTGATTGGCTAAATATCGTCAGTAGCTGTCAGTAGGCGTGGTTAGTCAGTTTGACATTTCCCTTGACTTTCCAAGGGAGGATATGTCGGATCTATAAGGACCAACGCCTGACGGCGTTGATTATAGTACTAAATATTGCGTTGGTCCTGTATGGACTAACCTGGGGTCAAACTAGACACTATTGACCCACCAATCCCAGGATCATACAGATGTGTTGCAAAAGAAGCTTGACACACAAGGGTTGATGATAGCTCCAACTTGGTCACCGTTTCAATATTACACAGCACTTCAAAACGGCAACAATGCTGATGAAGTTTTAACTGGTCTTGATCTGATGAATTTCTTTATGTTATGGATAATCTACGGACCTAATGAATTTATTCAAGGACTTGTGGAAAGTTGTTGAAATGTTTCGGGCTAAGATTTTTAATAACATTCAAAAAATATGTCATTCGGAAAACTGTTTTACAGGCGGACAGACTTCAAATAGTGTCGATCGGTGGGTAATTTTTTTCTGAAGATATTTTGCAAACATAATATTGAAAACAAATCAAAATTTCAATAAAAAACAACCAAATTTTGGACACAAAACGGGGCCGATTTTACATTAGTAAAATTATAACAGTTGTTGTACTGCACCGGCTAAAGAAGCCTTCCTGTCGCCTTATAGTTACATACTCTGTCAGCAACCTGACTACCGCTTCCTCTGACATTATGAAAAGAAACCATGGTACTAAAGGAGACAGCACCTCAGAAATTGCTGTTGAATTGCGAGATATATGACGAACACAACTGCTGATTAGGCCAAAAAAAAAAGGTTTGTCTCAAAGCTTGCGCGCACGTTTGTAAAATCGCACGATTTGACAAAAAAGAAATGCGGAAATTTTTTTATATCAAAAAAACCCATTTTTTTATAGTTTTTTCCAGAAAAAATCGGCGAATATCAGACTTTTTCTCAAAATACCATGAAAAAGTCGGGAATAAAAAAAATCGCATTTCGCATTTGTTTTAAATTTCTCGTGAGCTTTGAGACAAACCGTTTTTTTTTGGCCTTAGAGACTCAGAATTAAAGATGCACAGATTAATTAATAAATAGCACTATGCCATTGTTGTTAATGATACTAACTAATTCGGTGTGAAACAAGTTTACTTGTACCATACCTGTGAACAGTCTGGTTTCCTATCGCAGACACGTTGCGGTGGTATGCATCGTCCTTCGGCGCATCGGAAATAGCCATTTGGACACGCAATGTTTGGAGGTGGACAATTCCGCTCATCGTCACCCGAATAGCAATCACGTTTACCGTCACATTTCAGTCGCTGACAAAAAACAAACAAAAAAACGGGAAAATTGCATGGAAAGAAACTAAATGCACAATGCGAAAAAAACCGGAAAAAAAACCCCCACACGACACAGATATGTAAACAAATACTACCAGTAGCCATTAAACAAGCTTCTATATGGCTAATTCAGCAGATAAATGTAGTAGGGAATGGAGATTTAAACGGCAAGTACGTTAAAGTATACTTTTGCAGAAGGAAATGGTGCAAGGAATCCAGCAGATTAATATAAGCAATTTTTGGTCAAAAAGCGCCAAATTTGGTTTTCCATGCCAATTTTTTTCGTTCACTACAACCAATTACACTACAAATTTCCAAATTGATGAAAACTATATATTAATTTTTCTCAAAATTTGAATTTTTTTAATTTTTGAATAAAATATGGGTAAAAATAATCAACATTTGAATTTTTCTTTCATATCAAATAAAATTTGGCATATTTTAAAGAATGAAATTAGTATAATGTCCTAATTCGAATACTGTATAATAAACTGGCCTTAAAAACAATTTTTTCACAAGGTCATATCTTAAAATCCTGTCAATAAAAATGAACCAAAATTGCACACAGGATTACTTCAATACTCTACTCTAAACACTGGTAAGTAACCAAACAGTTATCCAACTGAGACGGCAGTAAAATGCTCTGACATAAAAAAAAAGCTTCATTAACGACATTCACACGCCCAAAAGTTGGCACCCAACACAAGAAATCTATGAGTAACTGGAATAGTGTGGAACAAGACCTGTTTCTTGAAGAAAGTGTGTGAAAAGCAGAAGCAGCTTTGTTCCACAATATTCCACTTACTCTTTGGAAATAACCATATGTATAAGGATCTTGCACACATTCTCACAGATTTCTATTACTGGGGGCAAATTATTCGCCTGTGAATGTGTCAGTGCATTTTGCTGTTGTGTCAGTTTGCTTGGTCACTGACATGTATTTAGAGTAGGGTATTGAAGTAATCCTTTGTGAAAAAAAGTTTTATTTTTGAAGCCAGTTTATATTTCGTTTAGAAGGAGTGAACAAACACGTGGTGAATTGTGGTAACCACAACCGAATGTATGTACATGTACTTGTACTATACACGCTTGTTTTTTTATATCAAAACCACCGGAGCAATACAACTCAAAATTAGAAACACATTGCTTAAAGGGTAGGTCTCAATGCAAGATGGGAAACAGAACATGAACAAATAGGACATGCCCCTTTAATACACAATTATAGTTTGATCAGCTATAACGGCAGGTATATGAAAAGTAGACCACGTCAAGAGTGATATAGTTACCTGCCTAGTCTATAATCCACTTGACATCATTGTTTATCAACAAAGGCAAGGGACTAGTCTATCGATGTACTTGAACGAACCGCTACACTGTGCAATGGCTTTCTTGTACTATATATGAAATGTGGTGGGCGATTTAAAATGCATGTGCCCTGAGCAAACTACGATGCGTGCGCACACTGCAGGGCAAAGAATAGTGGAAATTGCCATAATTCGCGCGCATACTGCCGGGCAATGACGTCACATATCAAGTGGTCTATATTTGACGTATTAAAGAAAGTAGCCAAATTATATAACTTGAATTAATAATTCGCGATGCTTCATGCGAGGTATCTCTAGACGGTTCTCGAAATACGATATACACCAGGAACAAGAAGAAACCGGTAGGTTATAGTCATCCTTGCTGTTCAACAACCTGATAATTTTGGATTATTCTGAAATATACATTTTGTTAATTGTACTTTGCTTTCTCATTTGACCCCGTGCTCGTGAAAATCGAACAAGAATTGACCAAGATATAAGACCAATTGCCTTCAAACCGTCAATTCCAACGATTTTCAATGTGAACGCTTCGTTGTATTGCACACAAGCACCACGGGCCAATCAATAAAGCACATAATGCAAAACGCACAATTGAATCGTTACAATTATTGTAACTTTTGATTTTGGGGTTTAAGGGGGTACTACACCCATTGATTTTTTTTGCATTTTGTGAAGAAATTTAAGAGAGTTTATCCCATAGACTCAGATGGTAGGTGGAAGATGGGGGTCAGCAAATTTTGTTCATATTTTGTGAATCAAACATGTGTCCATGAGTATTTACAGTGGAGGTGTTAAAAATTTTTGAGGACCCCCCACTGGGTGATACTGGGCCCCCCTCAAATTGACCCCCATGATTGCCTTCTCAGACACAAAAACTTTGAAATAAGCACCAACTTTTGACTAGAGCCACGTAATAACGCGCATCTGCAGACATTTTATTTATACTTCACAGTAATTATACACATTTTGTCTCGACATAACAATTAAAAATTCTTTGGACAACATTTGGGTTGTTCCATTTTCAGAGAGGGTGTAATGGCCTTTTCAGCAATTGTATAAATGTGAAAAATCCTAATTTTGAAGCCAAGTTTGCAAGATGATTATGAGAGTTCCTCAATATTTTTGTCAAAGTTATTTACTTGTTGGATAAAGTAGATGTAGGTTAAACAATTGAGCAAATAAAAATCATGGAGACTTTTTCCGTTTTAAAATGAGCACATCTTACTTTATGCTCTTTTTCAGAAAAGTGCAAAATTGCGATATTTTCATGCTAAACTCAGGTTCGGTGATTTTCGCTTGAAAATGAAATTTGATGAAAAGGGAGCCTATAAGAAGTAAACAACAGCAACAACACTATTACATAATACATTGGGGCCTAAATTGTGTTAAATAAATGCTTAGACCAGGACTATTCCATAATTAGTTGGGGGTCAGTATAACTTTCGATGTGCTGATTTAAAAATAACTTTTTTGCATCATGCTTTATGCACCCTCAAATGAATATTAGGACCTACAACAATTATTTCCTATCACTATGTAGTGAACAACAAAGACAATAATATATTGGAACACTACATTGATCAAGTAGGGGTGTTATTGTGTTAAACATAAAAATGCTTATCTATCTATGATTCTCGATTTTTGAAATACCAATCATGCTGCTGATATTAAATGGATTTTGGGGTTTGTATTCAGGGTCATTTGATGGTCAATAAACTAGTATACTGCTCTCTTTCATCTAAGTGACCTCTGTCTATTAAGGGGGTGCAGACCACCAAATAACCTCTCCATCATAGTGAAAAGCATGTAAAAATCAACATTTTTAAGCGACAATTCTACCACGCATGACAATATTTTTCATTTTTACGTCATCATTAGCTGTATTAAATAAAGCCTAATTTTTCACTTAAGCTCCAATTTTGTCTATCTTTACAGGTTTAGATTTTATTAACAAATGTTAGAAAGTGATGGTGCTATTTCAACACCGAAACTAGCACTAAAACTGGCTCTGTTAGCAGTTATTCGGAGAGGGCCTACTTTTCTTTTGAAAACGAATTCGCCATTGCCATGGCAACTGCCTTCTCTTTGAAATATCATAATACATGTAGCTTAAAATTAAAGAATCCATGTGTATCAATAATATACTTATAAAGTGTAATGCAACAAGTTGCTCATAATGAAGAAAATGGGTCAATATGGGGTCAAACTGCCCAAAATTCAAAGATCATAGATTATTGGGGAATTTCCCTTAAATATTAGTATATATGGCCATTGCCATGGCAACTGCCTTCCCTTTGAAATCTCCTAATACATGTAGCTTAAAATTAAAGAATCCATGTATAAAGTGTAATACAAATTGCTCAAAATGAAGAAAATGGGTCAATTTGGGGTCAAACTGCCCAAAATTCAAAGGTCATAGGTCACAGAAAAATGTTGTTGCTGTCATCTGGGATGAGGGAGGCAACAAAAGTTGGTATATTGGGTTTTACCGTGATGATAATGGGGACGAAACGCGGGGGGGGGGACAAAACCTTCGAGTGGATCACCTGATGCGCGTTGGTACCGATACCGGAGATGAAATTTAGCAGCGACCACACGGCACTGATGATATCTAGGACACTATCATGCAGCAGATTGAGATTTTGCATGTGACAGTTATCAGCTTATCAGAAAAGAAAATGTATTACCCCTGATACTGATGATGATGGAATTTGTCAACTGCCTTCTTTTTTAAGTATCCTAGCTCACAATCAAAGAAGCCTAAGAATCATAATCAGTAATATAAAGTGTAATACAAATTTTTGTAATGAAAGAAATTGCTAGAAATGTGAAAACAGTAAAATCCATTAAACTATCAAAATTGTATAAAAAGTCTGCAGTGCAAAAATATAATCTACATTTTTTACTAAATGTTGTTTGTCATACAAACTTTTGTAATGCAGGAAATTGCTAAAAATTTGAATAGGCATACAATAAAAGCCATTCTTAGTCAGTGGGAGTGGTTCTAGTTCGTATACACATTTTTGATTGGACAATCGCAAGATTTCGGGTGCCGTTTATCAGGCCGTAGACGACCCCACGTCATCATGCGTCTTGATAATGCCTTACACGCTTGTAGAGGTGCGCGTATGTATCGCGATGTATGCGTAGACTAGTGCGGAATACGCGACGCGCTAGCAGTACGCGCAACAGAATACGTGAAGTTGTAAACAAGTTTCGTTCATTTTATAATGAGGGAGTTTTTATGACGGTAACTTAGTTTTTGCTTTAAAAAATTGTTTACAGTTATTAAAATAATATTTAACTGACTAAGAATGAGAATAAACGATAGGAATTTTTATTTTGCCTATCCTCTACCTATGATAGACGACAGGCAGGTCCAATATTTTTATCGTAGTGGATACCGGCTGCGCCGGCATCCACTACTCAAAATATTGGACCTGCCTGTCGTCTATCACACGGTAGAGGATAGGCAAAATAAAATTCTATCGTTTATTCTCTAATTCTTAGTCAGTGGGAGTGGTCTATTAGTAGACACATAATCTGATTGGACAATCGCATGATTTTGGGTGTCGTCTATCAGGCGGTAGACGACCCCACGTCATCATGAGTGTTGATAACGCGTAACACGCTCATAGAGGTGCGCGTATGTATCGCGTTGTATGCGTAGACGCAGGTCGGAATACTCGCACGCTCTCGCACACGCACCTATGATCGTAGTGGATATCGTAGTGGATATCGTGGTGGATACCGGCTGCGCCGGCATCCACTACTCAAAATATTGGACCTGCCTGTCGTCTATCACACGGTAGAGGATAGGCAAACTAAAAATTCCTATCGTTTATTCTCTAATTAAACTATCAAAATTGTATAAAAGTCTGCAGTGCAAAAATCTACAGTCTATTTCGTTTTTCCAATTAATATTGTTATGTAATGTTTAACCTGTTGTCTAGCTTTTCCTATGAGGTCTACGGGCCTGGTTCAAAATTGGGTTAAAAAGGGTGCATTGGGCCAGAAATGGTCGTAACTCAACATATGAAGATTTGAGACTACTTCTAACTGCATAAATAGATTGATTTGCCTATAAAACGTAGACTAGACACCAGAACCAAATAAAAAGTTTTGGCTAAAAATGTGACTTTCAGGGGAAAATGCGGCCATTTTGGATTTTTGCCGTGCACATTCTTTTTTGAAATCCAGGCTTAACTTTTTGTAATTTCATGTCGAGATAGGCCTTGGTCAAATAGAACATACAAAAAACCTTATCCCGAAGCAAAACAAAACAAGACCCATTTAGCCCACTCCTAGTATTAAGATCCACCCCAGGTTATTAGGATTTTTTGGGGTATGGGGCCCTACTAGGCTAGTTCCTATAGCTAAAGTACTGATGCATGTGAAATGATTAAGAATCAGAATAGGAGCTTGTGATTTTCATAACAATCATAATACCACTAACATGTATGAATAGGAGCTTGTGACATGAGGTAGGAGCTCATATTCAAGGAGCATTATCTACTGGCGATTTATCCAATATGCTGTAAGAGAACACCTACCCTGTACATGATTTGTATGCTTAAATGTGATTCTTAACCCCTCAATGCAATGACTGACTATTGGCTCAAGAAAAGGGACTGCTACAGTGAAAATATCTTACATTTGATGTTGGTGTTGTATACAGCATCATTATACCAATGCCACATATTGGGAAAATCCATGTTTGTGTTTTATGAAAATTAAATAAGTCTCCATGATTTTTATTGCATTATATAAATGGCCTATGTACAGAGGTTCTCTCCTGTAATGAACAATTTGAGAAAGATTGAGGAACTCCTACAATGACGTCACAAAGTAGAGGGATATTTCACTTTTTTGCAAAAGTTGTAAAATGTGAAATATGGGCCCACACCCCTGTTCATAAATGGAACATCCCAATATAAACATTTGTTGTTTTATATTTTTTTATAAAGATAAAGGATGAAAGATGGTGTGTAGAAAATTTTACTTTTATAGATGCGTGTCTTAGGTGCCAAAAATTTGTTCAAAAATGGTATAAAACGGCATTTTACAAGTCAGGGAAATACGTGTTAGGGGGGCATATTTTAGGGGGTCCCATATTTCCCAGGAGGGGGCATAGCAGATTTTTTTAATACTGATTATTATGAACACTTATCCAAACCTATTATATTGCCAAAATATGGTTGAAATTTGCTGACCCCCATCTTCCACCTTTTTCCCATGGCATCTGTATTTCTCAGATAATATCTCTTAAAAACAAAATTGGACAAAGTGGTATGCAAAATGAAGGGGCAATTCTTCTCGTTTTATTGGTGGCATCGGTATCAACGTAGCTTACATGCTTTTAAAAGTAGAAGCCAAAAGGTGGTACATCACTGATGATTTAAATTCACTTCATTTTGGAAAGCTTACTATCAACGGATTTCGTTAAAATTTTGGATATGTGTTGCTAACACATTAGGGAAATAAAGTTGATATGTAAAATGGGAATAAGTGAATCCTGATTTCTTTTATGACTTTATGAACTTGGTGCTCCACAAAAATCAAAAAAAGGAACTGGTTAAAATGCTTCTATTTTCAATGTTGAGCTATATTTTGTATTTTTAACTTGCGACATTATTTCACAGAAACTTAATTAAGCCATAGGTAACAGGTTACCACAACCATACTACAGCAATGTTGAAAAAATTGTATTTCTTGTCACCTATACCGCCATATTGGGTAGTTTTCCGTAAGCTTAACTTTTGTGATTTTGGTAACTATTTTATATTTATTTGTGAAATCCATCTCAACTAGGCATTCTAAATTGTACTCACCATTTACATCCCAAGGTATATTAGTATATCCACCTTGCACTTCTCGATATACATCGTATATCCAGTTAAAGACAGAATATCAAAATTATGCCTCATTATGATATCACAGACTCTCACATGTGTATTCAAAATTGATGCTTAAATTTGACCTGAACCAATTGACCTATAACCTGACATGTATACGGTGACCTAATAGCCTTTTCTTCTCCTAACAACACATTATAGTATTAAATTGACTAATGACTATGCATCCAGTGTTTATTTAATTTATTCAGTGTTAATATTAACTGTTATTTTGCATGCACCACTGGATTTTCTATAGAGAGTATAACAAAGGATTGAATGTATTCTATTCATGTACCCTACTTGAACATGTTGAATGGAATAAATTATGGTTTGTTATGAAACATCCTAGTCTGAGTTACTAGGATACAGTAAACAAAAAATATATAGGGCTAAAATGATTTACTAAAATGGTTTAAAAACACTTTGTATGTAGATATATTTTATAAGTTCAGGACATGAGGTGATGAACATATTTATGTACTTTATAAATTTGCAAGAAAAAAAAAGAAGAGGAGTACTGATGATAATCAGGGTATTATTCCCCCTTGAGGCGCATATCTTGATCAATTCTTCTCCATTTTCACGAACAGGGTGTCAAATGAAAAAGTAAAGTCCATTTAACAAAATGTATAATTATTTTAAGAATAATTAAATATTATCTGATTATTGAACAGCAAAGATGACTATAACTGACGAGTTTCTTTTTGTGTCTAGTGTATATGATATAGGATTATCATGGTTCAACTGTCAATTATTGATGAAATAAACCTCTTTTTAATAAGTACTTTCAAGGATTTGAAAGTCCACTCAATCTCAAGGTCAAATATCATGACTTTAAGAAGTCCAAAATTTGGGTCACCGTAATTTTGGGGGGGGGGTGCATCTTTAAAGGCCTATAACTCAAAAACAAGTCTGGCGACTAGTTCCGGGTTTTGTTAGAGCTAGTCACATATTATAATACATAACAGCGAAATGGTGCAAGGAATCAAGCAGATTAATATAAGCAATTTTTGGTCAAAAAGCGCCAAATTTGGTTTTCCATGCCAATTTTTTTCGTTCACTACAACCAATTACACTACAAATTTCCAAATTGATGAAAACTATATATTAATTTTTCTCAAAATTTGAATTTTTTTAATTTTTGAATAAAATATGGGTAAAAATAATCAACATTTGAATTTTTCTTTTCATATCAAATAAAATTTGGCATATTTTAAAGAATGAAATTAGTATAATGTCCTAATTCGAATACTGTATAATAAACTGGCCTTAAAAACAATTTTTTTCACAAGGTCATATCTTAAAATCCTGTCAATAAAAATGAACCAAAATTGCACACAGGATTACTTCAATACTCTACTCTAAACACTGGTAAGTAACCAAACAGTTATCCAACTGAGACGGCAGTAAAATGCTCTGACATAAAAAAAAAAGCTTCATTAACGACATTCACACGCCCAAAAGTTGGCACCCAACACAAGAAATCTATGAGTAACTGGAATAGTGTGGAACAAGACCTGTTTCTTGAAGAAAGTGTGTGAAAAGCAGAAGCAGCTTTGTTCCACAATATTCCACTTACTCTTTGGAAATAACCATATGTATAAGGATCTTGCACACATTCTCACAGATTTCTATTACTGGGGGCAAATTATTCGCCTGTGAATGTGTCAGTGCATTTTGCTGTTGTGTCAGTTTGCTTGGTCACTGACATGTATTTAGAGTAGGGTATTGAAGTAATCCTTTGTGAAAAAAAGTTTATTTTTGAAGCCAGTTTATATTTCGTTTAGAAGGAGTGAACAAACACGTGGTGAATTGTGGTAACCACAACCGAATGTATGTACATGTACTTGTACTATACACGCTTGTTTTTTATATCAAAACCACCGGAGCAATACAACTCAAAATTAGAAACATATTGCTTAAAGGGTAGGTCTCAATGCAAGATGGAAAACAGAACATGAACAAATAGGACATGCCCCTTTAATACACAATTATAGTTTGATCAGCTATAACGGCAGGTATATGAAAAGTAGACCACGTCAAGAGTGATATAGTTACCTGCCTAGTCTATAATCCACTTGACATCATTGTTTATCAACAAAGGCAAGGGACTAGTCTATCGATGTACTTGAACGAATCGCTACACTGTGCAATGGCTTTCTTGTACTATATGAAATGTGGTGGGCGATTTAAAATGCATGTGCCCTGAGCAAACTACGATGCGTGCGCACACTGCAGGGCAAAGAATAGTGGAAATTGTCATAATTCGCGCGCATACTGCCGGGCAATGACGTCACATATCAAGTGGTCTATATTTGACGTATTAAAGAAAGTAGCCAAATTATATAACTTGAATTAATAATTCGCGATGCTTCATGCGAGGTATCTCTAGACGGTTCTCGAAATACGATATACACCAGGAACAAGAAGAAACCAGTCAGTTATTATAGTCATCCTTGCTGTTCAACAACCTGATAATTTTGGATTATTCTGAAATATACATTTTGTTAATTGTACTTTGCTTTCTCATTTGACCCCGTGCTCGTGAAAATCGAACACGAATTGACCAAGATATGCGCCTTCAAACCATCAATTCCAACGATTTTCAATAGTCCAGGCCCTAGCTAGAACCCGGCCTACACCGGATAGGGTAGAGATTTTGACACTTGATTTGGGTTATTGGACCTTTGAGGTTAAAGAATCACGGAGGTGCTTTTGCGAAAGCGGCTGCGAATTCGAGAGTTCCAAGATGGCCGCCGGCGGCCATTTTGAAAATTTTAAATTTTAGTTTTCACTCAATATTCATGTGTAATACATCATTCTATAGGTTTTTGCATACAAGGAATCAATTTCTGACATTATTTTTATGATTGAAGGTCAGTATAACATGTTTACATTCAAAATGGCCGCCGAATGGTTGCCAAAAGATGGGGTTTTCATTAAAATGCATTTAGAATTCAATATTTTAACTTATTTGATGTTAAAAATAACCATGGGATGCTGATATTATGGTGACAACAAAGCATAAGTCGTCTATGTCATTTCCATCATCTCCTGGATATGTTTAAAAATCAAAATGGCTGCCAAAATGGCCGCCAAAATAGTCTTTTTTCATTAAAATGTGTTACAGGAGTATTATAAAGTACCAGATTTACAATGAAATGGTGCCAAACATTGTGTTCTTTTGTATTCAAAGTATCCCTCTGGTAAAGGGGTAACAATATGACATCGGCATCAATTAATATTATCTCATATGGGCATGTAAACATTCAAAATGGCCGCCAAAATGGCTGCAAAACATGATTATTAAAATGGTATTTAAAACAGCATTTTAATAGATGTTGTGTTAAATATTTCCATGGAACGCTGATATAATGTTAAAGGGATATTTCTATCCCAATTTCTTCCTGCTCATGTGTTTTTACATTCATAAAAGAATCTTAAATCCTAAATTTCATGCAAATCGGACATTCCGTTGGCGAATTATGGACTATAACATACCGTATATTTCAATGGTCCATACGATTGTGTGTTGTACTTTCGTTGGCGACAGAATAAAATTCAAAATCGAACATGTTGGCCGGTTTCTCTGGAAAGGGAATATATTTGCAAGATTCCTCTTGCACATGATCATTATGCACCTAGTATATAAGGGGTCCCGTTGGTATGAGCATGCCGGCAGAATCATTTTACGACAGAATGTTAACCATATGCCATGAAGCTGAAAAATGACATCTCCTGTAAAAACTGGTATCTTGAAAGTTAGTGTAACAGTCATTTAAAAGAATATAATATACTCTTTTAAATGACTGTTACACCAACATCCAAAATATTATTTTGGTGGCCAAGTTGAATTTTAAACATGCCCAATTACCCATAAGTCCATGCTGTTTTCCTATTACTGCTATGCTATAATGATTATGTGGGAAAATACTCTCCTTTATGGCACCATCCCCTTGAAAACCAGATACCTAGTGTCGCTGTAACAGATTTTGATGAAAAAATAATATTTTGGTGGCCATTTTGGGAGTCACTTTTATTTCTTTGAACTTACCCATGGGATAATTTTGAATGACATATTTTACGTTACCCTTCTGCCACAAAGATATTTTTGGATCTCGAAGAAAGCACTCATGTGGCACCATTTCCTTAAAAAATCAGATAAATTACATGTTGTTGAGACATAATATTATCAATTTAAAAACTACTTGCATGGTCATTTTGGAGAAAAAAGAAAGGAAAGAAAGCACTATTGTTGCACATAATACATTATGTAAATTGTAAGTTGCTGGAAGGTATGGGTCTTGCTTAAAATGCCATATAGTTGAAAGCTTTCCATCCTGTTTCTGTTTTGCGGAATTTGATGGAAAACAAAAAATAGACTATGGGGCAGGTTGGCCCACTTGTGCTGGGGCAGGTTGCCCCCATTGTGTTTATGGGCAAGAGTTATGCATACTTTCTCCATTTTCACCCATTTTGTGTCAAATGAAGCAAAATACAATTTACACACCAACACTAGTCAGTTCCATGGATAAAATTGTTCAAAGGCGGAGTATAGTACAAAAAAATCTATATTGTTGTCCTATTTGAGCACTTTTTGACTGGAAATAGCAATATTTCAATATCATATTTCTTTATAATTGGGAATTTGTACATAAAAAGTAATTCATCACTCAGAATAGTTAATAATGAACAAAAAAGTCAATTACAATTGTTATCCACAGCCTTTCAGTTTTTCGTTATGGGTTTTATAAGATGATTGGTTAACGTTATTTCCTTGATTTTAGCTATTTCCTCAAGAATGACCCATGATGGCGGAAAATGAATTTTATTTTTTGATTATCTTGGAACTATGATAGGTGATATCTTACCGCAGTTGTAACTTTATAATGTTTATTGGAAAGAAATATGGCAATAACACACGGTTGTGCATAGACGGCCAACCTGCCCCGTTTGGTGGGCCAACCTGCCCCGGCCTGGTTAATTTTCTTTTCGCTCTCTCCTACAACTACTATAACTTTTGTATAAGTCACAGAGCCATATAAAATTACCTAGCGTAAACAGCTCTCAAGTATCAAATTGAGAGCCTCCTAACCCACAAACTGAGCTCTCCAGATAAGTGGGAAAAAAAAAGGGGCCAACCTGCCCCGGTCTCCTTACTAGGTGCATAATGATCATGTGCAAAAGGAATCTTGCAAATTTATCTTATAAATTTATAATTTATATCTAGAGAAACGGGCCGAAATGTTCGATTTTGAATTTCATTCTGTCGACAACGAAAGTATCACACACAATCCTATGGACCATTGAAATATATGTTATAGCCCATAATTCGCCAACTGAATGTCCGATTTGCATGAAAATTTGGGTTTAGGTTTCTTTCATGAATGTAAAAACACATGAGCAGGAAGAAATTTGGATAGAAATACTCCTTTAACATTATATCAGCGTTCAATGAAAATATTTAACACAACATCTATTAAAATGCTGTCTTAAATATCATTTTAATGAAAAAATCATGTTTTTGCAGCCATTTTGGCGGCCATTTTGAATGTTTACATGCCCATGAGATCATATTAATTGATGCTGATGTCATATTGTTACCCCTTTACCAGAGAGATACTTTGAATACAAAAGAACACAATGTTTGGCACCATTTCATTGTAAATCTGGTACTTCATAATACTCCTGTAACACATTTTAATGAAAAAAGACGATTTTGGCGGCCATTTTGATTTTTAAACATATCCAGGAGATGATAGAAATGACATAGACAACTGACCATAATATCAGCAAGCCATGGTTATTTTTAACATCAAATAAGTTAAAATATTGAATTCTAAATGCATTTTAATGAAAACCCCATCTTTTGGCAACCATTTGGCGGCCATTTTGAATGTAAACATGTTATACTGACCTTCAATCATAAAAATAATGTCAGAAATTGATTCCTTGTATGCAAAAACCTATAGAATGATGTATTACACATGAATATTGAGTGAAAACTAAAATTTAAAATTTTCAAAATTGCAGCCGGCGGCCATCTTGGATTTCTCGAATTCGCAGCCGCTTTCGCAAAAGCACCTCTGTGATTCGTTAACCTCAAAGGTCCAATAACCCAAATCAAGTGTCAAAATCTCTACCCTATCCGGTGTAGGCCGGGTTCTAGCTAGGGCCAGGACTATGTGAACGCTTCGTTGTATTGCACACAAGCACCACGGGTCAATCAATAAAGCACATAACTGAATCGTTACATTTATTGTAACTTTTGATTTGGGGGTTTAAGGGGGTACTACACCCATTGATTTTTTTTGCATTTTGTTAAGAAATTAAAAAAAAATATTGGACAAAGTGGTATGCAAAATGAAGTGGCAAATCTTCTCGTTTTATTGGTGGCATCGGTATCAACGTAGCTTACATGCTTTTAAAATTAGAAGCCAAAAGGTGGTACATCACTGATGATTTAAATTCACTTCATTTGGGAAAGCTTACTATCAACGGATTTCGTTAAAATTTTGAATATGTGTTGCTAACACATTAGGGAAATAAAGTTGATATGTAAAATGGGAATTACAGGTTCCTGATTTCTTTTATGACTTCATGAACTTGGTGCTCCACAACTATCAAAAAAGGAACTGGTTAAAATGCTTCTATTTTCAATGTTGAGCTATATTTTGTATTTTTAACTTGCGACATTATTTCACAGAAACTTAATTAAGCCATAGGTAACAGGTTACCACAACCATACTACAGCAATGTTGAAAAAAATTGTATTTCTTGTCACCTATACCACCATATTGGGTAGTTTTCCGTAAGCTTAACTTTTGTGATTTTGGTAACTATTTTATATTTATTTGTGAAATCCATCTCAACTAGACATTCTAAATTGTACTCACCATTTACATCCCAAGGTATATTAGTATATCCACCTTGCACTTCTCGATATATATCCAGTTAAAGACAGAATATAAAAATTATGCCTCATTATGATATCACAGAATCTCAAATGTGTATTCAAAATTGATGCTTAAATTTGACCTGAACCAATTGACCTATAACCTGACATACGGTGACCTAATAGCCTTTTCTTCTCCTAACAACACATATAGTATTAAATTGACTAATGACTATGCATCCAGTGTTTATTTAATTTATTCAGTGTTAATATTAACTGTTATTTTGCATGCACTATTGGATTTTCTATAGAGAGTATAACAAAGGATTTAATGTATTCTATTCATGTACCCTACTTGAACATGTTGAATGGAATAAATTATGGTTTGTTATGAAACATCCTAGTCTGAGTTACTAGGATACAGTAAACAAAAAATATATAGGGTCGCATGTCATAAGTTGGGTATGCTAAAAGGGTGGAGGGATTACACTTTTCTGAAAATTGCGATACAAATTTGATTGGCTTTCTGTAACCCCATATCCTACAGCAGTGGTTGATACCTCATTTTAAGCCTAATATTATACTCTTTCAGTCTACTGAAGCATATAATTATACATTATTCAGTAAAAAAATCACACCAGTTGAAATGAAAATTGCCAGGGGTGGAGGAGCAGGCGGATGTGGAGCAGGCGGATGCGGGAGTGTGCAATAGGGCCTATGTGAAAATTCACATGTCAGCATGTCAAAACTACTGGTTACTTTTTTCAAATCTAGGAGGGTATGATGTATTGACAGGTTTGAATGTTGAATTTGTACAACTAAAACAATTACTGACTACTTAAGGTGGTACTACACCCCCTGATAAATTTTGTGATTAATTTTGCATTTTTCTCAAAAAGTAACTACACACACTGGTAACAAAAGCTATGTATATTATAGGGGCAAGGAATCCAATTACTTCACCGAAATTTCAGTGATTCAAGACAAGGGGTTCATTATATGTGTTAAGAAATGAGGTACATTCTAGCGGTACCTCTTTTCTTATCATAAATAACTTACCGCTTGTCTTGAGTCACTGAAATTCCAGTGTAGTAACTGGATTCCTTACCCCTATAATATACATAACCTTTGTTACCAGTGTGATATTATTTTTTGAGAAAAATGCAAAAATAGTCACAAATTTATTAAGGTGTGTAGTACCACCTTAAAAGGGTTATATGTTCCATTTTTTCATTTTTAATGAAATCCAAGTTGAATTTCAGTATTTTTAGCAATATGCTAATGTACATTTCTCTTCTTGATATTCATTTCCTCAATAATAAAATAACCAACTCGCTAATTACTCGTAAAAAGGTCATTGACCTTCACAATGTAATTAACATACGTACAATTATTTTAAATAATTCATATGAAGCATTAATGTATTGAGAACATATCCTCCAAATCTGATGATATTCTTGCACAAAATACAAATTTTACAGTCATTTTTGTAATTGAGGTCCGATTTGAGAAAAACGCATTTGAAAATTGAGATTTACATTGACGCCTGTGTATTAATTAATTAGTAATTAAGCATTATCTCAAAAATTAAGCAGGTGTTAAGGTTAAAAATGGTGTTAATTATTAGAGATTGTCTATATATGCAACATATCAAAAAATACATTTTTTGTCATTTTTGACCATGTAATGGAAATTGTACCCAACTTATGACATGCGACCATAGGGCTAAAATGATTTACTAAAATGGTTTAAAAACACTTTGTATGTAGATATATTTTATAAGTTCAGGACATGAGGTGATGAACATATTTATGTACTTTATAAATTTGCAAGAAAAAAAAGAAGAGGGGTACTGATGATAATCAGGGTATTATTCCCCCTTAAGGGTTTTGAGGCGCATATCTTGATCAATTCTTCTCCATTTTCACGGACAGGGTGTGTCAAATGAAAAACAGCAAAGATGACTATAACTGACGAGTTTCTTTTTGTGTCTAGTGTATATGATATAGGATTATCATGGTTCAACTGTCAATTATTGATGAAATAAACCTCTTTTTAATAAGTACTTTCAAGGATTTGAAAGTCCGCTTAATCTCTCAAGGTCAAATATCATGAATTTAAGGGCTGGGGTATGAACGTTTGGACAGTATTTATTTTGGGACATTAGAGCACATCAGACATATCGAATTGCATTCTGAATACGAAGAATGTTATTCTGATATCAAATAATTTTGAATTTTTGGAATTCGCAATTTAATACACATTTTATGGCAAATCATTAAAAATTGATATTTTTGATATTTAACAGTACTCGAAGTAAACATTATAAATCTGATGATTTATACTTAAAGTGTATGTATGTGGGTTGAAAAGCCGACGATCAATTGAAAATTTTGACCTTTCGTATTGAAGATATGGATTTTTTTCCCAAAACACAAAAAAAAAATTAGGTCTTTTGGGAAAAAATCCATATCTTCAATATGAAAGGTCAAAATTTTCAATTGACGTCGGCTTTTCCTCCCTGCTACATACACTGTAAGAATATATCATTAGATTTATATAATTTACTTCGAGGACTGTTATATATCAAAAATTCGAAAAATATCAAATTTTATAATTTGTCATAAAATTTGTATTATATTGTGATTTTCAAAAATGAAAATTATTTGATATCAGAAAGACATGCTTCGTATTCAGAATACAATTCGATAGGTCTGAAGTACAAAAAATACTGTCGAAACGCAATAAACGCTCATTTTAGATCCCTTAAGGGCTGGGGTATGAACGTTTGGACAGTATTTATTTTGGGACATTAGAGCACATCAGACATATCGAATTGCATTCTGAATACGAAGAATGTCATTCTGATATCAAATAATTTTGATTTTTGAAATTCGCAATTTAATACACATTTTATGGCAAATCATTAAAATTGATATTTTTGATATTTAACAGTACTTGACGTAAAGCACAGAACAGAAGCAAATGGAAGCTACTTGAGGAGGGCTACATCCGACAGTGGGTGACACAGCCTGTGAGGTGAGGAGGTGAGGACGTAAACTTTATAAATCTGATGATTTATACTTAAAGTGTATGTAGGTGGGATGAAAAGCCGACGATCAATTGAAAATTTTGACCTTTCGTATTGAAGATATGGATTTTTTTCCCAAAACACCAAAAAAAAATTAGGTCTTTTTGGGAAAAAATCCATATCTTCAATATGAAAGGTCAAAATTTTCAATTGACCGTCGGCTTTTCCTCCCTGCTACATACACTTTAAGAATATATCATTAGATTTATATAATTTACTTCGAGGACTGTTATATATCAAAATTTGAAAATATCAAATTTTTATAATTTGTCATAAAATTTGTATTGTATTGTGATTTTAAAAAATTAAAATTATTTGATATCAGAAAGACATGCTTCGTATTCAGAATGCAATTCGATAGGTCTGAGGTGCTCTCATGTCCCACAAAAAATACTGTCGAAACGCAATAAACGCCCATTTTGGATCCCTTAAGAAGTCCAAAATTTGATTTTTTTTGGGGGGGTGCATCTTTAAAGGCCTATAACTCAAAAACAAGTCAGGCGACTAGTTCCGGGTTTTGTTAGAGCTAGTCACATATTATACTACATAACAGCATTATCTCGTTTTTCAATATTCACCTCTGGTAAGCATGCTCCATCACAGAAGAATAACCCCTGACTACATGTGGCAATATTGTCGGAACATCCCAACTCATCGTCGCCATCAGCGCAGTCTTCCCCTCCATCACATTTCCATTTCTCGGATATACATGAACCTGTAAAAGGTAACAAACTTGTGATAAATTGACAAATGACCGTGCAAGTTCATACACGGGTGTGTCCTTGCGGGGGGTGCTCAAGGATAGTCTTGGTATAGGGGTATGCCGCTGAGAATTTGAAAGTGCACCCATCAACATACCAATTTTTCAAGTAATCTAAAGTCAAACATTTTGGCCGAATAGTTTTTATAATTATTTCTTCAAATTTTGGGAAAATTTTAAAACTTTTGGCTAGAAAAACCCATCCATATACTAAAATGACCCAGAAAAAGGGGTAATTGATAAACAAAAGGGGCGAAAATGCTACCCATGTTTGAAGCACGTCCGCGTACGGTCATATGTAAAAAAAACAGCACTGACGGTATATACACAGGAATAGTTGATAAACAGTGTAGATAGTGAGTGAGATATCAGCAACGGGAAATTATGCAGAAATCATCAGGCCGTTAATAGCAAAGGCAAAGTGATGGAATTATTAGATTCAAGTACAGATTCAAAAGTTGCCATTTTTGGCTCGGGACTCTTTCAAATGTCCCGCGACCTCCAAAAGGGTCCGGACCCACAGTTTGGGAACAGCTGGCCTACCTGATTGGCATCTAAAATACCCTGCTCTGCACACTCGGAGATCACATCGAAAGGCTTCATCTTCACCATTACTACAGTCTTTTCTGCGATCACAGATCCAATAGGTCGGTATGCACTGTCCATTTCCACATCGGAAATTATCATCGACCGGACACTGACGAGATGCACAAGCCCATTCGTCCTGTTCGTTTCGTTGATTAAAAGGTAAGAAAAGGTGAAACATAAGGTGTATCGCATAATATGATACATAATGCCTGCTGGCGCCAAATATTTCTTGTACAATACAGATTTCAATTTGCCTACTCTTATTGTAAAGTTTCCATAAGTCAGTTTTTGAGGTCTCTCATTGAAATGCCATTGCACAAGAAGGTGCCAGGATATCTGCTCCTTTGTGTGCCAAAATGCTATCGTTCATGTACGTACGTCAAAGGTAAATCTTGGGTGATAATGACCCGATCCATTGATGTAGCACATGTAGATGCAAGGAATTACAGCTCTTTAGATCATGCGCGTTATTGTTATTGGGATGATAGCCTGGTTCTGAACTATGTCCAAGATTGTCAATTAGGTCAAACTACGAAATGACCCACCTATAACCTAAACATAATCAAAAAGTCCCTCTCTTTAATCCTTTTCGGACTAGTAAGTAACCCTTCCGAGTAATGAATTGTTCCCGAGTAAACCATATGGGTTTTGGTATTGAAATATGTAAAGCGAGTAACCAAGAAATATGTCAGCAAGCCACACCCAGTAGCTGCCAAAAGTTTACGGCGAACAAGTACTACTATCATGATTTTTACATGTGGAAACATTACATTGGTCCATTAGCCTTAAGGAATAACTTGTTTTATAATATGACTGAGTGCCTCATGTTAAAATAAGAAATTAAAAAAAAACACTACCTCTCCTCCAGGACAGTCAAATGGGTGTTCATCGCATGCGTGTATTTGCGGTATACATGATCCATCATTGCACCTGAACGCAGATCCACAGCTACCTCGTCGCACTACGTTCAGCATTCTGAGATCGATAATGATATAATACAGATAATGTCAGCAACTCTATCAATAGGTTGTTTGTTAAGATGTAACAAAGGGTCCAGGTAAGGATTGTTTTCGGTTGATTTGATCGTGGCTTTGGTTTTCTTTGCATTACCTTGAAGGAAATGGCTGGAACCCAAAGTCAATCTTGTGGATATGAAATGTAATCTTTAAAATTTAGATTAGTTCAATTTTAATTTACTAGAATAAGAACTTTTTCATCTAAACTTTAATGTTGCTACTTGTTTAATAAACTTACTCTTTGAAGGCGTGCACGCCCTCATCATTATCAACATTTCGTAGTCCTTTATCGCAATAGTGTCCTCCTTCGTCCAAACCATCTGGGCAGTCAATAGTCCCATCACAAACCTGGATCCATGGAAGACAGAGATCACCACACTCGAGCTGGCTACCACATTGGCCTGTATCCCCGCGTTCTTCGTTATCTGAATCAGAATCTGTATCTGAATCATTTACGATTTTATAAAAAAAAATACAGTAATCACACATGTTAATGATAAGGATCTTTTGTAATAATGTAAAAAACATCAAAGATAAAGGTAAAAGAGTCAAACCTGTATTTTTACAGGACGGAGTGTCCATCTCTTTCGTTAGCGATTAGGCCAGACTCCACAGAAATGTTGCTGTGGTGGATCGGCACATCTCCTCCACAGCGAGTCTGTTACCTTCCAGGCATTTAAGAATGCCGGTACCCATCTTCACACCTGGGTGGAGAGGAGTAATCTAGGAATAATAAGTGCCTCACTCAAGCCCACTCACAACACGATGGCGTTCCCCGGGTTCGAACCGGCAACCTTCTCGGCCACCATGCTCTGGCACGTAACATGTGGAATACGTTATTTGTCTAAATATTTATATTCCATTTAAAGGTAAGATAATAATGTTCCTAATATAATCCTTGTACAATCTTATACAAAATAAAACAAAAAGCATCCATACATACATAATTAATATTCATACATGCATGCACAGAGTCGGACACATAGAAATCTTCTGTAATACTTTTACTTTGTCTAGTTTGTATACAAGTTAGGCCTTCTTAACAAATTTATTTACTTTGATTCGTACCCAATTTATTAATCAACACGATAGGAACAATTGAACAAGTCACTAATATAATGAGATACATATGCTTGAAAAACTTTCCAAACTTTTGTTGAGGAGTTAAACTATTTTAAAGACAAAACATACGCTTCCAATAGTAATAATCTATACCTTCTCATAAAGTATTTTAAAATCTAGTTTTTGGGCAATTCCAAGCGCGTCATTCCGCAACGCCAAGTCTGCATATGCAAATTAGGAAATTAGGGTGATTTGGAAACGTTTCTCCAACCTGAAAGGGCATATCTACTGCAAAAACAAGTTTAACTCCATTCGAAGAGAATAATTATTACATTACAAGTTGACACTCGTTGCAATTTTGTATTCGCATTTCTCCTGAAAAGAGGAATTGTGTTGGTAAAGTGCTAGCTCGTGCGGTACCCCCTCCCCGCCCCGTTCGAAGCGAAATTGATTTCCAATGCAGGAGACTGAGCTCTTTTGATAGTCAGTCATGTATATAATGCGCGACCTTGTACCACGAGAAATTGGGAAGGTTCAACAAAAAGTTAGCTCCCGTGCCATTGAAATTGTTAATTTGCATAATAAATACAATATGGATATGTCACGCTCAAATTCTAATATTGATCTAAAATATTTTTTTATTTTTAGTCCAAATATTTCTCATCAAGTTGATATACCTATGAATTGTAATATAACAATTTACTAATATATAATAAAGAAGCGGCCTATATATATCCATTATGTAAAAATCATTAAATTTGTATTACTTGATTCAGATTGGGGTTTGTTTTTTTCGGATAAAAAAACAGTATACGTTCTGTGCATTAAGACTGTTGACAGCCCATTCTGTCAAAGCTGGCACACTTCATTTCATGACATAACAGTAGTGTCTAGGTTAAATCTGTCTCGTTCGAAGGAACAGTTGGTTTTGGTGGAATATCAATTTTAAACGACTTATTTTTCCCAAAAAAGGAGTCATTTTCATTGTCCTCATAATATCAGCTTGTCAATGATATGTTCTTCGAGCAATATAATGCCCTTTAATTATTCACTTACCAAAAATAGTTTCCATTTTGCTATTCACCTACATGTTTGGCTGTTGCATTAAAAAAATCATATGCAAACTTCGCGCTGTGGAATGATGCGCTTGGAATTCTATTTTTTTATATTATTTTACAAATATATATTACTTTATTATTTAATTTCTTATTTTGTTTGCTTGCTTTAATATTTACCTGTTAAACTATGTTGTGACTTTTTGATAACTTGAAGCAAGCGCAATTCTCGTTCATTCAATGATGGATCCAGATTTGGCTAGAGCAAAATGGAATAAAAAGTAATTAGAATTAGATTTTTGGCTATAAATTGGGATTTTCACCAAATTTTCTCCTAAATATAATGACTATTTCAAACAAACAAACAAGTTAAAATAATTTTACAAGAAATTTACAAGAAATTTGTGGATTTTACTGTAGAATCCTATGGTGGGCCTCACTACCCCAACCCCCTATATGATCATCTTTGATGGTCGGTCCTAAAATGTATCACTAAAATGAGCGCAAAGTATGGTTCTACGATTTGCTGAAGACGTTTGGGGCGTAGACACGCAGATATTTTTATGGGGGATGAAAAGCGCAACGCCCTCCCCGTATTTCACCTAAAATACTTGCAGCACTCCTAATGCATTAAGGGTATTTCAGTAGCCCATGCATTGTACTTGGGCTTAATTTCTTTTTCACAAAAGATTTCACTGTCAGATATAGGGCAATCAAATAAAAAAATCACCCACCACTTGTTGTGACCGAAACCATTTGATTACCATTCATGTCAGAAAAGTAAATTAAAGAACATATCAAAAGTCCCCAAAAGTTCAAAACAGTGCCTAATTTGCATAAATCCAAAATTGCCACTTATGCAGGGGGGAATTTCAAATTTGGTCAATTCAGTTGTTAAAACAAAACATACCAATGCATTCCTTCCATCATAAGGATTCCGAAAAAGTATAGTTTGACCTATCTTCGATATAGCTTCTTTTTTTGAGTTATGGAGAAAAAGTCAAATGTCACTCCACAGGGGGACAAAAACTAAGAAATGCTCTGATTTTGATTTTAAAAAATGGTTTCATATTGCTCCGCTTGCAGAAACATAAAAAAAAGAATAGTTTGCCATATTGCAGGTGGTTTGTACCTTGGTAAGATGGCAAATTTTTAATTTATTTTTGCCAAAAGGAACAATTTAAGACCGGTTGGATTATAATTGGAGCATATTTCCAATGTAAACGACTGCGGACCTCAAAATTTGACCTTTTACCTTTTTTGCCTATAACTCAAGAACTGTATGTCGGAGACTATGGTCAAACTATACTTTTTCTGAATCCGTATAATGAGACCAAGACATTGATATGGTTTTAAATAAGATGTTACCAACTTTGAAATTTCACCCCTGCATAAGCAGCAATTGTGGATTTATGCAAATTAGGCACTGTTCCACTACCTGGACTTGGGGGGGGGGGGGACTTTCGATATTTTCTTTAACATACTTTTCTGAAATGAATTGTGATTAAATGGTTTCTGTTACAATTAGTGGTGGTTTAAACCCTTTTCCTTAATTTGATTGTGATGCGATCAAGCAAAATCAGTCGAAACTCGGAAATATTGATTTTAAGATATAGCCAAAGAAAGGAAACATTTCCTTTACTTTTGTTTTGGAAACTGTTTAATTGCTCATATCTTTGGAACTGGTTGTTCAATTTCAATGGGGTTTTCTGCAAAATGAAGCTTTGTAAATGATTTTTACTATCCTATAAAAACTGAAAATTTATTATTTTCCAGTTCCGAATGATTTTGCTTGATCTCATCACATATGTTCCCTTTTAATTTTGACCCGAACAAAGTAGGCAAAACAAAGAAAATTAATTTAATACCAGCGCAAATGACGCCAATGCGTATCACTCTGTTCGTCTATTGTGAGCCTGTTCGGTCCTTTTGATGTGTTATGACCTTCCCGCACGCTGTGTACGTACTGTGTTATCGGTATCGCGTGCGCGTCGTATTCCTTCGATTTATTCAGAATCTTGGATTTTGTTACAACTATAGCACATAAAGACTTGATATTTTTCTAAATTACATTTCAATTGTGTAAAAATCATAATTTTGAAAAAAAAAAATGAGGGCGTCCTTCTCAGCAAATGTTACAATATGGGTTGAAATATGAGCATCTAAAGATCCAGTACCTTACAATTGGATCGTATGATTCTAGCATTTAATATCTCCTTTCGTAACGAGGACAACAAAACAAAACAGTTTTATGGAAAAACAGAAAAACGGATGTTCTTTATATCCAAAATGTTTGACCCACGTACCTGTGTCTTTGAATAGTATAATAATATCGAGTTATGATGCAGAAAGCGTGTGTAAGTTGTAACTATACATATACCTTTTATTACACCTGAATGACAAACATTTTACTTACCTTTGACTTCTTCACTGGCTCTGAAACCACAGTAATCCAAATTACAGGTAGATAGATAAACAGGATGATGACAACATGAATGTCCGACATTTTCCTGTTCAACACATTGCACTCGACCAGATTTGAATTTCGTGGTAAAATCCGCGATATGAACGTGTGGCATCAGTGGGCGGAAAGTAACCTTCAACCACGTTACTGTGACCTCGTTGTCGTTGCATATGAATGCGTTTAACACCTGGATTTTCATGACATTAAATTGATCATGCATGTGACGTAGTTGATCATAATGCTAAACTACATTCAACAGAAGCAAACACCGGGCTTGTATTGCCAACACGCATTGAAAAGAAACCAGCATGCACAGCATGGATATGGATCACTGGTTCGAATCGTCAGCTATACTAAAGACAATCGATAAAGCAATGGGGGTTTGTGCTATTCTGTGTCGCTAGTAACACGCGATTAAAGGAGGATTTCATGATCCTAATGTAGCATCCTCTTTTTATGACATTTTTCAGTAGATATCTACGAAAAAAGCGTATTCCCAAAATCCCGATTTTGCGTTTGCGAGTTATGCATGATTATGTGTATTACACTGCTCCATAGGCCACTGATGTAATTTCGTTCTGGTATACCAGAACGAAATTCAAATTTGGCGATACTTTTGCTAAACAAATTAATCAGCAAGAAATATTTGGTACATAAACATTATGCAGCCAGAGGTTTCCAGTGGTATAAAAATCTGAACTTTTTTTGAGAAAAGTGGGGGGATGAGGCTGTGGATCACGAAATGCCCTTTTAATTGCATTCACCAATGAGATGCACCTTGCACTCAAAAGCATAATAATAATGTATTGAATAAATCGCCTGTCGCTATTTCATTTGTTTTCACTTCAGTCGAGTTTGTTTGTTCGTCGACTGATATTGACAATGAAGGGAAGAGCAATGGAATAGAATATAGACCTTTTCCAACTTTATTATTTCTGAAGTTTTTCCAAAGTATATAAAACTATACATGGACACGAGTCGAGGAATCCTATGGTGACGTCCTTTTTGAAAAAAAAATCTTAAAAATAAACTGTTTGCCCCAAATTGTTGTGACTACATACACAAAAATCAGGCAGGAGTAAAATAAAATTCTTGAAATTTTTTTTTCAATTTTTTGGATATTTGTCTCGTTTTTAAACTATTGAGAAAAACATATGCATAAAGCAATTTGCTCACGCTAATCAGCAAACAAAATGCGCATAATGGTGTGCATTTTTGTTTAAAACTAATATTTTGAAAAAGTAAGAAAACCTTGCCTAGACTTTAATGTGCTCTAAATGCAAACTAATGTATTTTTACTTGCATATTTGACAGCACAACGTAAAAATCATGCAATGTTGTCAAAGTGAACTCTGAGAAATCGACTTTTAGTAACAAAAATGTTAAAATTGTGCACAAAACGTCCTTACACTTTGCGAAAGCTGTATCTGATGCGTGGTATTTATTTGCACCTTTTTGAACCAATGAATTAAAAATATATGCTTTTACTGCGCCAAATTTAAAACATAATTGATGGCTTTTTGACTGAACTTATAGTTTTTTCAGAGTTCACTTTCGATAAAATTGCACGATTTTTGTGAAAAGATAACTCCCGTAAAATATGCAAGCAAAAGGTACATTTTACACTATCGTTTTGAGCACATCAGAGTCTAGGCAAGGTTTTCTTTGGATAAAATTGAATTTCATTTTAACAAATTGTTTTCCTTTTAATTTTGAACCGAACAAATGAGGTAAAACAGTCTGTGGATCTTGACTGAGATCTGTTAGCTTGATGTGATATCAACATCCCGTACGCCATACATACATTGGAGAGATCATGCTTATACAGGCGCTCGCAACGTACTGAAAGGTTTATTGTTCTATTGTGTCCGATATGAGCGCTGACATATTGGAAAATGTTGCCAATCAATATTCATGAGAGTGTACATTCAACGTCCAATTTTCGAAATTGGGTGACTTGTGCGTGGTAGGTGTGAAGTACATCTGACTGGGCGTTTTAATTACGTAACGCATAATATCATTGACATCATTGAATGGCTGCCTGTAGTGCTGTTAGTGTTAGGCCTATGTGGGGGGGGGGGGGGCTGTGTTTAGTTTCTATAATAATTATTATTAGGCCTACATTTATTTTCCTTTTCTCCCGTCCCCTCTCCATCCCCTCTTACTTTTTGTCCCCTCTCATTTCTATCATTTTCCTTATCCTTCTATTATTTTATTTATTTTTATTATTTTTTTCTCTTCATTTCTTCCTCTTTCTCTCTTCCTCCAGTCCCCCTCTCATTCTCCACCTCTTCCTCCCTCATCCCCTCCCAAGACCTCTCATGGAAGAGCTGCCCCCCCCCCCTTCGGTACGCCACTGGGTATGCCAATCTCCTTCTTAAAATCAAATAAACTTTTATATAGGCCTACCCAAGTACTTATAATATGTTACATGTATACGTAGCTAATAGTACACACCATTATATAGTACGAAAGACATGTGGACTTGGCAGCCTTAATTCTGATGTACAATCGATTTAAATGAAGCACCTAAAGTCAGTGGCTGATAATGAACTGTACACCCACGGCTAATGTGTGCCTTTTGTGCTTATACGGCTACTCAATTACACCTTTTGGATGTATGGGAACAAAAGGTACCTCTCGCTAGTGTAGGCGCTTTAACCTGACTTTCGTTTGATCACTTATTGACAGTAGCTTGCCAATATAGCGTTAATACGCTGTCAGGACAGTTACCAATTTAATGGCGGAAGCCCTTTGTCTCGAACAAAAGGTACCTCTCGATGAATAGGCACAAAGGAACAATATGCGTTACGTAATCTATTTCCTCTCCGTTCTATCTAACCTCCTTGGGCGCTCGTATGTGCATACATATCGCTAAGGGCTGTGCCATAAGTATGGGCCCCCTCCCCCCCCCCCCCCGGTAAAACTTCCGGACCCCACCCCTTCTCGACCCACCAAAAAAATAATTTGTCATAAAATTTGTATTATATCGTGAATTTCAAAAAATTATAATTATTTGATATCAGAAAGACATTCTTCGTATTCAGAATGCAATTCGATATGTCTGATGTGCTCTCATGTCCCACAAAAATACTGTCGAAACGCTCAAAACGCTCATTCCAGATCCCCTAATATATAATTGTAATGCTTCCGTTGCCTTTATGTACGCTTTCGACTAATATTTCGATAGTATGAATTAAAATTTATCAACAATTTCAGAAAGTTTTGCATATTATTATAAGGCCCCCAAAAAAAATTGTTGTGTTGCCCTCAACCGTCCGACCCTTAATCCTGAAAAATCAGGGTCGCGATTTTTTTTTTTTTTTTTTTTTTAATGATGATCTTTACAGATTTGTTCAAAAACTCAATGTTTTTCACTTAAAATTAACATTTTATTGAAAGACTAGTCTTTAATTGATGTCTAACAGCTATCCAGAAGTCAAAATTGACAAAAGTCCCCTAATTGAAGAAGCATTATTTAATATTTGAGGGGATTTTTAAAAACTGAAGGTTTAAAAAAAAAAAAAATCCGACCGTCCTACCCAAAGTTCCCATTTTCCCACTTGAGGGCAACACAACAATATTTTTTTTTGGCCTAATCGTGTAAAAATGAGAATTTTGAACCAAAAAAATTACAACCGTCTTCTTCAATCTTCTTTTTATGTGAAATGTTCTTTTTAATAAATTAATTCCTAACATCTACTCACTGGAACTCATAGACAAATGCAGACTCAACAAAAGGGGGTATGTTAGGGGATGTGCAATAAATAGATAATTTGCCAATGGGGACGGGTGATATTTGTTATCCCCATGGAGCTATTAAAGATGGAGAGGCAATAGATTATGTAACGCATTGTTCACTTGTGCCAATTTGAAATCTGACAAGCTATTCATCGAAAGGTACCTTTTGTTTGGGACAAAGGGCTTCCGCCATTAAATCGGTAAGCTGACCCGACAGTGTATTTTAACGCTTTACCTAGCAGACTACTGTCAATAAGTGATCAAACGAAAGTCGCGTGAAAGCGCTTACTGGAACGAAAAGTACCCTTTGTTGTCATACCACCCAAGGGTGTGATTGAGTAGACGTAAGCACAAAAGGCACACATTAGCCGCTGATGCAGTTCGTTGTCACCTCACTGACTGTAGGCGCTTCATTTAAATAAATTGAATGCGCTTGCTGAATGATTACACATCAAGGCTGCCATGTCTGCATGTCTAGTACTGTATATAATGGTATAGCTACGTATACATGTAACATATAATAAGTATACCGGTATAGGCCTATATAAAAGTTGTTTCACAAATTGACATTTTATTTTAAAAAGGAGAATGTCATAAACAGTGGCGTACTGAAGGGGGGGCAGCTCTTTTGTGAGAGGTCTTGGGAGGGGATGAGGGAGGAAGAGGTGGAGGAGGGGACATGAAGAATGAGAGGGGCTGGAGGAAGAGAGAAAGAGGGACAAAAAATATGAGGGGGTGGAGAAGGGAAGGGAGATAAGAAGAGGGAGTGATACTTTAGCAAGGAAAGAATAAGTACAGAGAAAGGAAAAGAAGGGAAATGACAAATAAATGTAGGCCTTATAGTAATTATTATAGAAACTAAACACAGCCCCCCCCCACATAGGCCTAACACTAACAGCAATATAGGCAGTCATTCGTGCAATGCCTTTATGCGTTACGTATTTAAAACGCCCAGTCAGATGTATTTTACACCTGCCAAGCACAAGTCAACCAATTTCGAAAATTGGACGTTGAATGTACATTCTCATGAATATTGATTGGCAACATTTTCCAATATGTCAGCGCTCAAATCGGACACAATAGAACAATATACCATTCAGTGCGCTGGTTATCCCACTATCAGCATGCCACAAAATCTCCCCATAATCGTAGCCCCGCCCCGGTGTGCAATAAGTTTCTTGTCTGTTCCTCTTAAGGGGGTACTACACCCATTGATTTTTGTTTGCATTTTTTTGCATTTTGTGAAGAAATTACAAAATGAAGGGGCAAATCTTCTCGTTTTATTGGTGGCATCGGTATCAACGTAGCTTACATGCTTTTAAAAGTAGAAGCCAAAAGGTGGTACATCACTGATGATTTAAATTCCATTCATTTTGGAAAGCTTACTATCAACGGATTTCGTTAAAATTTTGGATATGTGTTGCTAACACATTGGGGAAATAAAGTTGATATGTAAAATGGGAATAAGTGGTTCCTGATTTCTTTTATGACTTCATGAACTTGGTGCTCCACAACTATCAAAACAGGAACTGGTTAAAATGCTTCTATTTTCAATGTTGAGCTATATTTTGTATTTTTAACTTGCGACATTATTTCACTGAAACTTAATTAAGCCACAGGTAACAGGTTACCACAACCATACTACAGCAATGTTGAAAAAAAATTGTATATTTTGTCACCTATACCACCATATGGGGTAGTTTTCCGTAAGCTTAACTTTCATGATTTTGGTAACTATTTTACATTTATTTGTTAAATCCATCTCAACTAGGCATTCTAAATTGTACTCACCATTTACATCCCAAGGTATATTAGTATATCCACCTTGCACTTCTCGATATATATCCAGTTAAAGACAGAATATCAAAATTATGCCTCATTATGATATCACAGACTCTCACATGTGTATTCAAAATTGATGCTTAAATTTGACCTGAACCAATTGACCTATAACCTGACATACGGTGACCTAATAGCCTTTTCTTCTCCTAACAACACACTATAGTATTAAATTGACTAATGACTATGCATCCATTGTGTAAGTGATTATTTAATTTATTCAGTGTTATATATTTTGCATGCACCACTAGATTTTCTATAGAGAGTATAACAAAGGATTTAATGTATTCTATTCATGTACCCTACTTAAACATGTTGAATGGAATAAATTATGGTTTGTTATGAAACACGCATCTGAGTTACTAGGATACAGTAAACAAAATATATATAGGGCTAAAATGACTTACTATAATGGTTTAAAAACACTTTGTATGTAGATATATTTTATAAGTTCGGGACATGAGGTGATGAACATATTTATGTACTTCATAAATTTCCAAGAAAAATAAGAAGAGGGGTACTGATGAAAATCAGGGTATTATTCCCCCTTAAGCTAATTTTTGATGTTATGTACATTAGTCATTATTTAAAACCTCAAGGAATCGGATATCAACGTTTGCAACGATATGTCGAATTTCGAATAGTCAAAAATATTTGGAATCAGAAGGACATTCCATACTGCAATTTATACTGTTCATTTTCCTATACACAATACACAGTACTCTCACCATTGACGCGTGACCTCTACAAACAGTGTATGTTATAGGTATAGGGCATTGCGTTTCAAATAGTGATTGCAAGCATTGTAATCACTGTAAATATTGTTTTAAGTAAGATTTTGTACGTGTCATGTTTTCGTGTGAACATTGATATTCAATGGCATTTTTGGACAATGACAGATGGGCAGGATTAATTTTTGGTGTGTAATATAATTTACCCAATTTACCTAGGTTTAATACCTCCATATGATTGACGCTACCCGACAATATTTTATGTAAGTAATTTTCTGGTTTAGTGCCCTCGATTACGATTACGATTATAGTTGAAGTGAAATACGAGTGAGGCGCTCTACGAGTGAGGCGCTCTACGAGTGAGGCGATCTACGAGTGAGGCGATCTACGAGTGAGGCGCTATTGTGTCGGATAACAGTCTGGTCGGCAGCGTAAATACATCAACCTTCAAATTGACGAGTGACGTTTTCTCCGTTGTATTCTTCACGATTTTGTATTTTCACGATTTTTTGGGTTGTTGTTGTTGTTTTTGTTTTTTGACACTGAAACTGCTAAAAATCATTGCAATATAGCTAGGGAATTAAAACATGACGTTATTATGTGATCTTTAAACGCTTGGCGATTGAAATATCTTCAACAATGCGTAAAGTAAAAAGTAAAATTAACAATTCAATGGTAGCTCTTTGTAATATATGTAGTTGTAGTTGTTGTTGTTGTTGTTGTTGTTGTTGTTGTTGTTGCTGTTGTTGTTGTTGTTGTTGTTGTTGTTGTTGTATTTATTTTTATTTGTCGTTTCAAATTTTACCGTAATCCGGCCTTCTCATTGATGGCTAATACGAGAGCCAATAAACTTCCCTAAATGTCGGTAAACAAACTATAGTGTAGGCCTACACGTAATCAAGCAGAAAATACCAATTTAACACAAGACATTAGCAAAGACAACCTACTTACTTGGTATTTCGGAGTGTCATCCCGAACCCTAATAGCTTTCTATGTCTCTCTTGCATCGCAGCTCTCCATGTCTCTCTGGCATCGCAGGGGTGGTCTACCAGTGTTTCTTGCTCAATTCTTGGGTGTCCAATTGATCAGTTTGGTAACAGGTTCGCTCTTACTTCTGAGGCAATAACCAGTAAAACGGATCCATTCGCTGATCTTCTCTGAGAATCTTTGAAGATCTCCATACAGGAGTCCTTTGTCATATACTTATTTGCTGATTCCAATAGATAGTGTAAACTGCCTTAAGCATTAGAGTATAACAGCCATCGTAACAGCCAGCCATCTCTTAGATAGTTTGGGTGTCATGATCCAGGCTTCACATCCGTACGTAAATAGATAACATTGATATACATCCTGTATAGATACTACAACATTTCTAGGTGTAATAATCGACTCAAATTCGACTTAATAGAAAGATCATATCTGCAAAATGACAAAGTTTATAAGAACATCTGTATTCTTGGAAAACTTTCGCCACACTTGCACACACATTATACAGTAAGCCAAAGAATTAAGGTACAGTTGTGTTCACCCTGTATATCCTAAATAAAGACAAGTATGTCAAAATTAAAGCAAGCAGCTAATACCTGTACTCATTAGCTCTGATTTAAGACCTTATTTGTTGAAATTGGTTGAGAATTAAAGAAACAGTGATCTAAAACCGAAGAAAGAAACGAAATCAAAAGTTGCACTTTTGTGTTCTTACCAATGAAGGCACGACGATAGTTTTAATGTACTAATCAATGGAAGCACGGCGCTAGTTCCCGTGTTCGCGAACTCTTTGTGTACAAATCAATAGGGCATGCATAGGGCAAGCTGCAACTTTTAAAATGGCATCTTCCTTGGGTTTTTGGGTCGTCGTGCTTTTATTTCTAGAACAATTTCAACAAATGAGGTCTTAAAGTCGAGCTAAAAGATGCAGCTATTAGTTGCTGGTTCCAATTATGACATTCTTGTCTTTGTTTAGGATATACAGGGGACGAACATAACTGGTACCTTTTTTTTGGCTTACTGTATTATTCCCACTTCACAACACACTAATCATGGTAATTCTCACATCACAGTAGCATGGTCAATTATAACTGATAACACTTTTGATCTCAACCATTGTTCTTGAAGTTTTCCCAACTCTACCAAATTGCATAATCTTTTTCAAAATACAGAAAAAGGCAATCCGTATCATTAACAACTCTGAATGCCTTTCCCACACCAAATCAATGTTCCACAACTTCAAGACAAAAATATATCTGATATAAACAAATTACAAACAGCTCTCTTCGTGGACATGTACTGATAACAGCAACAACACTCTCCAAAACTTATTCTCGAATATTCTTTGATGTGCACAACTACATATTAGACACGTTGCATAAAGCCATCAAACCTATTCTAAACAAAGAACACAATCTATTCGAGTCTCCGGTCCCAGAACATGTAATACACTAAACAACGAAATCAAATAATATCAAAACTATTAGTTTAACCCTAGAACTACGAAGGGAGGTCAACCCCCGTAGAATTTTTATCGGTCATTAAAAAACACGCACGCGTTTAAGGGGTGGTGTATGAACGTTTGGACAGTATTTATTGTGGGACATTAGAGCACATCAGACATATCGAATCGCATTTTGAATACGAAGAATGTCCTTCTGATATCAAATAATTTTGATTTTTTGAAATTCGCAATGTAATACACATGTTATGGCAAATCATTAAAAATTAATATTTTTGATATTTAACAGTACTCGAAGTAAACTTTATAAATCTGATGATTTATACTTAAAAGTGTATGTAGGTGGGATGAAAAGCCGACGATCAATTGAAAATTTTGACCTTTTTGTATTGAAGATATGGATTTTTTTTTCCCAAAATACCAAAAAAAATTAGGTCTTTTTGGTAAAAAAAATCCATATCTTCAATATGAAAGGTCAAAATGTTCAATTGATCGTCGGCTTTTCCTCCCAGCTACATACACTTTAAGAATATGTCATTAGATTTATAAAATTTACTTCGAGGACTGTTATATATCAAAAATGAAAAATAACAAATTTTAATAATTTGTCATAAAATTTGTATTACATCGTGAATTTCAAAAAATGAAAATTATTTGATATCAGAAAGACATTCTACGTATTCAGAATGCAATTCGATATGTCTGATGTGCTCTCATGTCCCACAAAAATTACTGTCGAAACGCTCAAAACGCTCATTCCAGATCCCTTAAGCCCAAACGACCTAAGCTAATCGTAGATACATCCTTTGCGCTCATTTTGGTGATAAAAAATTCACCCCAGCTCCTTACCCGTGGGTATGACCGGCCATCAAAGATGACCTTAGAGGGGATTGGTAAGGACCCAATGATTTTTATTTCGCTCTTGTGAAATTATTTTAAGAGCTACTGACTTGGTGAGAAATTGTCATTTCCTTTTATATTTAGCAGAAAATTCGGTAAAAATCACATTTTTTGTAGAATGTTTAGCCGAAAATCAATTTTTCCTATACTTTTGTACATAGCCAAAGTTTCCTAAATTTGCATGGGCGCCCTCACATTATAATGTCATAGCGATATTAGGTGGTGAATGTTTGTACTTATTTTGGTATCACTGGATAGTTATACATTAGTACCAAATATAACGGTATGTTTATAATCGAAAATAAGGAGGTCGCAACAACCCCCTCTTTGTAGTTCGTGTTACAAAATATGGCTCAGTATAGTAACACACTGACCAAAAGTATTGTGACGTCGCTGTAATAAGAAGAATTCGGCAAACCGTAAAGTTGACCATTCGTCCAAAATCCTGTCAATTTCACATTATGTACCAGATGGCAACGTTATTTGCATGAAAAAACATTGCATTGATAAGCAACACGATATGAACATGTCACAAATAATCTGAGATATAGATGCTTGAAGAAATTTTCCAAACTTTTGTTGTTATTTGGGATTAATTCCTTTCAACATAATACAAAGAAACTTTTTGAGGAGTTTATATATCCAGATGCCGTCGCCAAATGGCTTAATTGGTTTCTGCAAGGTATCAGGAAAATGATGGTATGAGAATGATTCATGAATGTGTCTGGTGGAACATATTATAAGCCTTATAAGACTCAGCAGAAAGAAAGATATTGGATTTTATTGAATTTAATTAGAAAGACGGGTCTTCATTAGGGGTTATTATTCTTTTCCTATTTCTTTTGATATTTCCTACCATCACTCATGGCCTTATGCCTGTATTAAAGTTGCGTACTAGTATATTTTTTTTACTTTAAGCAACAACCAGGGGACACTGAATAGATTCATCAGGTTTGAAGATAAACAAATATACAGTTTCCTCTAAACAAAACTCACTAGTTTGATGGTTTCGCTTTAACGTCTTCCGGCTGGACGATTCCCGACCACAGAGGGTATAGAAATGTCACTCAGTAGAGGATCATTCTACACCCTCTGTGGTTGGGAATCGTCCAACCGGAAGAAGTGATCAACAATCAATATTCTGATGATGCTTTTCGACCATGAAAAGCGAAACCGTCAAACTAGTGAGTAAATTTTGGTTATGTTTAGTGGAAATTGTATATTTAACAACCAGGGGAATGTAATGTAAAATTTAAAATTCACACAAGACTATAGATTTAATTTTTTAAATGTTATTCAAGTTATGAAATATCACAGTAGTGCTGCAGAATGGTGAAACCATTGTGCAATTTACGGGAAAGGCACAGAAATTGGCACAGATGTAGCTCTTGTTTAACAAAAATTTGGAGTAAGGGCCAAAAATTATTTCTTTCCACGATGGCGGATAAAGGTCATCAAAGTTTATACATTGCAACATTAAAAGATTACTCATATCACTCCAAACTCCTCTTGTTGTAAGGATTCCAAAAAGTATAGTTTGACCAATGGAGTTATAAGCAAAAAGGTCAAAGGTCATGATTTGACTTCCATATTTCATGGTCAATAGAGATCAATGGGGAATTGAATGATTCTTTATATGACTTATTGTTTGCAAGAGGAGCAATTTGAATCGGAGCATTTAAAAGGAAAAGACCCATGTGGATGTCAAACTACATATGACATTATTACCTTTTTGCTCATAACTCGAGAACCGTACGTCACAGATGGGTCAAACTATACTTTTTCTAGTGTGGTTTCCAACAAGATATGAATTTTTGACTGGCTCCTCCATATAAACTTTGAAGAACTTTTCCCACCATTTTGGAAAGAAATTTTTTTTGGTCTTAACTCTCAGATTTATTCAGCACATCAAATGCTACAACTAAGATAAATTTGACGCTTTTTCGTCAGAGAATACCGCATGTCATTATCGTTTGGAAACTTCCGAAAGAATATATATATCACAGACCATTTAAGTTATAAAGAATTAAACTCTTAAAATTATGTCTTTGAATAAAATCGCACAGATTGTCACAAGTACAGTATTTCGAGTACCTCTCTTTTAAAAGGATCGAGTAAAATTCTTTCTTACAGAGAGTTTTTTTTTAAGTGAAACTGTTCACAAAAGAAGGTCACATAATAAACAATATGGTATGTTGTTCTAAAAGAAGATACTCTATGTAATTATTTTAAAAGAAATGTCCCTTATGGCTTGTTAAAAATGTTTCACGTGGACAGAGTACCGAAGGTACAGAACTTCATCAATATTTTTCCATCCTTTTGTTGAAATGCTGGTACTTCCTGGCGTTTGCTTCGGGCTAAGTCGTATATGCAACGACTCAAAATCCTTAATTTCCACACAATATTGTGACATCTACATACATTTTGATAGATTGGGTCCGTATATACCGTAGTTTGAGCGGGGGTTTGAGGTATATCAACTTCAGGCTATGACGGTGATTGAACATATCTGTCTAGCTCAGACGATTATCGACATAATGGTTGAAGATTATGTTAATTAGGGTCTTAAAGTTCTATCACTAGCCCACTTTCTGATAAATATCTATATTTTATGACAAGAGAATAAACCACAGAGAAAGTAAATTACATCTTTAAGTTGATTGGCCTGTTAAGTTGGTCTGAACCATTACAAAAGTAATATACTTATATGTGATGCGATCAAGCAAAATCAGTCGGAACTCGGAAATATTGGTTTTGAGATACAGGCAAACAAAGGAAATATTTTCTTTAGTTTCCTGTTGTTTTGGAAACTCTTTAATTGCTCATATCTGGTTGTTCAATTTCAATGAGGTTTTCTGCAAAATACAGCTTTGTAAATGCCTTTTACTATCTTATAAGAAACTGAAAATCTAATATTTCCGAGTTCCGACTGATTTTGCTTGATCGCATCACATATGAATTCTGGCATGAAAGTTCATCTGTGTTGGTAGACTTCATAATAATTTATTTAAACCTATTATAATGATCTCAACATAAAGTTAGGACGTACCACAAGTTTTCAGTCACAAATGTTGTTCTTTTTCTTCTTTTTTTTTAAATCATCAATCCGCTTTGTTAACGTGTTGATTGTGAACCCAAGAGTGAAAAGTACAATTTAGTTAAAAAATAATAAAACTAGGTAATGGATATTAACAACTCGTTTCTATTTTCTAGAAACCGACACATTGACCTTGACCATTGTATTTCGTATTTATCTATTTTTATGTGTTCCTTTAATCCACTGCATATTCTTTTTGTTATTCTTTCTGATTTTCTAATTTCAACGAACAAGTTATATTTAGTAGCCATCCGGATAACGGTAAGATTACTTTTAGTACTTTTAGAAGCAATGGAATTGGTATAATGGACTTATATTTTTGGCTTATATTTCTAACAGGAAAAAAGCAGTAATTTAGCTCCATGTGGCCATGACCTTTGTATTTTAAATAATTCTGCTTTTAACAGTCATTCAGAATATGCGTTTGGCTAATTCCGTACATTTTGGTTTGCTTGTTTTGTTTGTATTTTTTGTTTTATCTTGAGATAATTATTAAAAACAATGATTTTATTGTAGATTTTCTGTTATAAGAAAGAACCTTTATAGTTCAGTTAAAAGCATTTACCGCCGTCCTGGAACGTTTCGCTATCTAAATGCAAGAACGTCTGTAAGCGACTTGGTTGTGCTTGATGTATCTTGAACTAAAATTTATGTATTGAACTAAAACATTTATAGCTTATTCAAAGCATGAAGATGTGATATTTATCATTTTTACAACTATATTATATAGCCTGTTTCTATCACTACATTGTATCAACTCTAACTGTTATATATTTCTATCATTAAATTGTATCAAATCGAACTTTTATTGAAAATATATTTCTACATGTGGGCCTATTACATTGTATCAAGTCCATCCATAATTACGTGTAAGTACCACAAAACATGATAAGAACAGAATAACAATATCAATAACATATCCATACAGTGTATCTTTGATGCTCTGAATTAGCAGTGTGCTTCGAATATATTTAAAAATGCGTATTAAATTCACACGTGACCACCTCCGCGCTGCCATGACAGCTTGTAGACAGCAAGTCTCGAAGTGTCCTTCTACATAGCGGGTGATCTTTCTGTACATTTGAATAAAAAGGCGGTAAACAACAAGAGACACTTGTGCAGCAAAATTTTCGATTTTGTTCAACATTGTGATTATATTTTAAACTTTTCCGTGGATAAATATTTTTTCGTCGATAAATAGTTTTCGGCAAATACTTTCAAAATGTTGTTTTCGATTACATTACAAATTCGAAATCCCCCCATGTGAAATAATGTCGCTGTTCAATTATTACTTTAATTTGATGATATTTATCTAAACATGCTAAAGAGTTCCTATCCTTTTCAATGGCATGAAGATTTGGTCTCGCTTGCTGGTCTTGGTATGTCGTGCCCATGTATCACGTGCATATTGATAAATATAGTCGAATGTAGCTGATTAGTGTCAATTTCTACATTTGACGCTTGACACTTGGCACTTGCCATCAGCATATCTCAACATAAAACATTCCGATTTGTTGCGATGATTCCATTCCCTTAGAATACCTATGCAATCGCTCCTCATTGCTCTTTTGGTAATTACTAAACGTACTGGGTAGATTAACGATATCCCACAATCCCTCGCGGTATCTCATCGGCAGTCAAAAAATTGATCAGTACCTAAAAAGGTTGCTTTTGTCTCTACGTCTGTAAAAAAACTCATTTTTGGCCCATATTATCTGTTCTATTCCTCTACATGCTCTAATAATGCAAAAAACATGGAGGAAAATAATAATTAATAATAATAAATTTAATAATTATGTTATTACATCAAGCATAATAAATAGAATGCTATGAATATCATTATTTGGTCTCGTGATCTTGTGACTTCTTTGTAATGAGTCTTTTTATATATTTCATAGTATTTTGGGGATTGTTTTGCAGCTGGTTTTTAGAACAGTATTGCACAACGAATTCCAGGAGTAATGGAATTCAATGATTTTGCAGCGGTAATTTGATTTTTTTTTCAACAATGTCGGGTCGATCCTTCATGTCAATATATGATAATAATATGCTAATCCTAAACCTAACGCTAAGCCTAAGCCTAACCTTAACCATAACCATAATTCTAACCCTAATCCTAACACTAATCCTAACCCTAACCCTATAATTTCGTGTAACATTACATGAAGCAAAGGTGGACATGGTTTAGGGCAAATATATCACCACATTTGTGATTATGTAACTCACAATTCTTGCAAAGGCTACAATGTATGCTGGGGCTGGTGTAGGGACGGCAGCAGATCCACCTCTACACTTAAAAATACTTATGTTTTCAGGGTATATTTGCAGTCTTGTCAACAAATTAAGCACGTCGCTATTTTAATCAAAATTTACAATCTCTTGAGTACGTTGAATGTAGTGCAAAATCTTGATGCAAAAATCCGTTTCAATAAAAAGACTTCTGAATGAACTTATTGTGTTAACCCTACAGCTTACGTGTTTCATTCAGTAAAAAGTTGTATCAAATTGAATTAAATCTTACTATATAAGGACAAACTACATACTGGTTATAATAATAACCTTTCTGAATGAACTTATTGTGTTACCCCTACAGCCTACACGTTTCATTCAGTAAAAAGCTGAATCAATTTGAATTGAACATTACTACATAGGGACAAACTACATTATTTTCCGAAACGAATCTTGTAAGAATTAATACATTGTTGCTACAGGTTACATTCACAGGAAGGAATACCTTAATCTTTGATAGGAATGACAAGAATGTTTGATAACGCCCTTGCATTATTTATCTATATTATTTTACAAGATGAAATGAGTGATAAATCTCATGGTAATTTGCCTAGATTTATAGCAATATCCTGCAGTCTATTCCGCTCTATATCCAGAAGTAGGATGCAAGTTCCAGGTGACATGAATTGCCACACTGGCACATTGTTGAGAAGGAGAATCTTCGGCTTCTGATCAAACCATCTTTAAAAATGCTACTATAGTGCCAGACGCTTGCGCTAATCCAGACCAAACTTGGCCACAAGATGCACTGACCCAGGCTCGTAAATTATACACATCTAGGGGTGAAAGGTCATGTAGGTGTTATAAGAGGTCAATATTGAAATCTTTAATATTGCTACTTGCGCCAGGCGCTTGACCCGATTTCACTCAAACGTGGTCATATAAGTACTGCTGACCCAAGCTTGCTGTAAGTTGTACACAGCTAATAGGAATTATTAGAGGTAATTTTTGACGACCTTAAAATACCATTTACTGTTCCAAATTACATGCTTTACATCAATGTTGTAAAAAGTATGGAGTTAAATTTCACATGAGGGTCCATTACTAAATTACACTCTATGCCCACCTGAAGTGGTATAGAGAATTACTGACATAAATGTGATACATTGGGAAACACGGGTTGGGTCAAAAGTCACCTGGAGGTCACCTATAAGGGTCATTGGGTAAAGTGTTTTTTAATGTTTGTAACATGACACTTAGTTAAGAGGTCATGTTAAGGTCATTAACTTTCGTTACCTTTATTTTTCGGGAAAATGCAGAGGTCATCAAATTCAGAAGTCACCACCTGATATCCGTGGCTCGTGAGCCACAGCAGCTCTAGTTATAGTTGTAGTTATTTGTAGGTTATTTATCAACCAAAGCCCTATTTCATGTCATTATCTAACCTTACCAGTCTTTGAATATATCACGAGGTTTTCACGTGTTCACCCGTTTCTTAATCAGGTTATTAGGATTTAATTGCACGACTTCTGACACCTTAAGAAGAATGCAATCCTAAAAAACAATTCTTGTAAACAAAAAAAGTGAAGACTTTAAGTTTCAAGTAACTTTAATAATATCTTTTCTGTAAAAATCCAGCGTAGGCAAGTTACGTATTTTGACAGAAACTGGAAAGTTTAATGAAGACGTTTGTGAGAATATATGTGACGTGTCATGTCAAAAGGAGACACTTTTGGGCAGGTCATGAATTTTGAGGTTTTTACATATCTTAAATGTAGAGATATTTTGCTCCACAACGCCGTTTTCCCCAATGAAATCGGACATTCCTAAGCGAAGATATTGAGTTCGGAAGTTGTGGTATTATAAAATTGGAAATTGAGATATCGGCCTTTAAAAATATTATTGACAATGTTGAGAGTAGGAATTAACTTGAAAAATGTCTCAAAAAATACAAGATGCCAGTTATATTCCGGTCTGAAACTATCAGACATTATTTTTAACATTAATAACATCACAAATTCGCAACAAACCCGAATTGTGAAAAAATCACCCACCAGCAGATTTTTGGCTATTTCTCTATTTACGATCCTGCCCAAAAGTGTCTCCTTTTGACATGACACGTCACATATGTCTTTCGTTAAGCAGTCAGGGAGGTGTTTATAGCTTACCTTAGAGTTGGTTCTAGTTAGCGCAGTGCAGCTACATTCAAATTTGGTGGCTACAATAAGGATCTGATTTAATTGTATCTAAGCAACTACATGTTGCTACCAGAATGTCGAATTTACATCAAGTTTTAAACTTACAAAGTTACTTACACATTATATCTAAATTAATCTCTTATACAATTTTCAGTTCAAAAATTGAAGTATGTACTGAAATTCACTGTGTCCTTGCAGAGTTTCGTGTATTTGAAGCATACGTTGTGAATAAAACAGCAAACTATTTCTGAAAGTCGATTTTGAGTCACCCGCTTGAATTCATTATTGTGATTCTCCAAAAAAAAAGTAACAATAAAAACTGGTTATATTTACAAACAAACGATGAATATCTTTCCATTTCTTTTGCTACCGACCTTGCAGCCTCTTTTTAGTAAACTTAAAAATCTCATTTGGGCTCATCATTCATCTTTGAGTGAGTGAGCGGTAAATAACAATGCATTTTACACTCGTGTTTGGTCATATAATGAAAGTCACAAAAATAATATAATTAATAAAAAAATTACCTCACTTGTTTTCAGACATTATATGACGGGAAACTCAAGATCGATTGGCAGTAGCGTCCGCCCGTGTATATTATAGCCACTTGTTTTTTCAAATTAAGATTTGATTTAAATCTGGTCAACCAGACATACCTATTTTTGACGGACGAACCGACGTTGCGACTGAAACCTTAACAGTCTTCAGCTGGGTTGTGATGCATCACAACCCAGCTGAAGCATCACAACCCAGCTGAAGTCTGAAGGTTTCAGTCGCAACGTCGGTTCGTCCGTCAAAAATAGATATGTCTGGTTGGACAGATTTAAATCAAATCTTAATTTCAACATACCCAGATGAATGAGAGTCTACACAGTTTCACTTGTTTTTTCGTTTTTCATTTCAGCCAAGAAAAGGTAACACAAGTAACGATTGGCCGGTCATATACACGGACCGAGTGGCCTAATACTTGAATATATGAATGTTTTGTTTCAGTGGTTTAGATTTCTGCATTAATACTTAAAAATGAAACAACATGGTTGGCCCCGCACTGAAATCAGTAACTCTATCTCGATATCGGTTCGTCCCTATCCGGTTTATAGCCATGCTTAATCAAACTATGCAATTATAATCCAATTAAACCTGTCTAAGCGGGTCATTTATTTTACTTAGTTGCATATTATATCTAATTTAAATAATATATATAGATGTTTATTGTCCCATGCATGGCATATCATCGTTTTCTACTAGTGTAAACCATAAAGCTATGTGTGTAACATTTAGCTACATTTGAAAATCTAAGGATCCGATTTTGAGGAATTTTATTTGTTTGCCAGGAGATTCGTACGGACAAGTTGAAGTTTCATCATAGCGAGGGGTGAGTAGATTATGTTAATGACTCTGTTAGTTTTTATTGGACTTTATAATTTGTAGCAATGCTACGTTGCGTGGATACCATTACACTTCATGCAACTGACCCGCTGGTTTGGTCATGTGACAGATGGCTAGGGATCGGCTTGATGACTGGCCCATGCGTGAGTTAGGCTGTATCGTAGTCCTCCCTTTTTATTGAGTGATGGTGATTCTAATCTGATGCCTGACCGGTGCCACTTTTCCTCCCTGTCAGTTGCATCCTCGATGTTTATGGAATAACCAGTTTCTTTGAGATATAAATAAACAGCGGCGTTTTGGGCTTCGTTGATGCTGAGTAATTTAATTTGATTAGTTATCGTTGTGTACAATAATTAAAGCTATCTCATGAGAAGTATGAAAGATGGAAGTCCCCTGTTCAAGTATTCATGCAAGAATGCGTGTGTAAAGACCAATTTGAGCAGACAAACAAATCTAATTATATCTTTTCTTGGATATTGGAAATCACCGTATGTCTCTACAACCTGACCAACACCACTCCACTGGTTGCCAAAGTCAAGATTCATCAACTCAAATTTCTCGGCCATATACTGCGTCTTGAAGATGGCGAGCCTGTGAAAGAATATGCCCTTTATTTCCCACCACATGGGAAGAGGAAAACGTATGTAAGGGATGCTGCAGCCAAACAAAATTGTTTCGCTTGCCCAAGATCGCATTAGTTGGAGAAAGCTTGTAGTCGCCTGCTAAGCAACCGACTGATGATGACGATGATGATGATGATGATGATGATGATGATGATGATGATGATGATGATGATGATGATGATGATGATGATGATGATGATGATGATGATGATGATGATGATGATGATGATGTATGTCGTAAGTGAATATTGTATTGCATGATGTGGGAAAGGAAAGCCCCCTGGATGTAATTGAGGTAGAAATGACAGAAATAAGTACTGGGGAATTCCCAGTTTTACTTATTTAGTTGAAAGGGTGAAGCAATAAAGTTTTCTCTTGGCAGATATTAAGAAGAGAATTCTCTCTATGTGTTGGATGTCTGTGCGCCTGTGAATCGGTTATTTTGTATAGACAATAATGTGCCATTAATCAATACAACAACGAAGGCGATTTGGAGTACACAAAGGTGCTCCTCCTCCCCAAAGGATTAGTATTCTTCTATCTGGTTTATACAACAACACATCTGTCAAAAAGTGGATCAGTGCAAAAAGAAGCCTGTTTGCTGGGGAAAGAGAGTGATTGGTGAAAGAAGCATCAATTTTGGAGATCGTCACCTGTGTGAGGATTTTATATGCAAAGGATATATAAATTGAAGTATACAGTGGACTTCGCTGAACAGTTATTTTCGCAGGACAAGTGAATAAGGATATACATCAGCCGTCCAGAACATTGCAATAGAACTTTGTAATGAACAAGAAGAAGACTGTCGGTTAACGGTTAAATAGAAATTATTAGTGTGACTAAATTTTATGTGCATGTGTTGTTCATTTATACAATAATCATATTTTACTTTTCATTCAAGTTTTCAGATATTGTTAACTTAATCGAACAGTGTGTTATTTTGTGCATTTGGGTAAAAGGTGATTTTGGCCTTGAGTCATCACGGCTCGGAACGAAATGCTTTCAATCCCCAGTTATTTACTGACACGATGTAACATTAATTCTTTACTACGATTCCATATAGTTACATATAGTTTTTCAAATTAGAATTTCGTCGTTCTTGGCTTTCACGAATATTATTCAAAGAATATTGATGAGCTGTAATTTTTATCTGTTCTAATTCCAGTGACAACTCATGCTTTTTGTCCTATGATTAGACCTAATGTTACGAGATGTAATGACTCATGGCCAAAATCATCTTTTACCCTAATTCACACGAATGCACAACAACAATACACTGTTTGATTAAGCTAACAAAATCTAAGTTTTTAATCAAAAGTAAAATATGATGATACATGAACAATAAATGCACATAAGATACAATCACAATTTCAACTAATCAGTACTTAACCAGCAGTCGTTTTCTTGTTGATTATAATCCTTGTTTGCTTACGGTTTTCTGCGAAAATCACTGTTCAGCGAAGTCCACTGTACACTTGCATTTATATCAATAAAATTGAAGGATTGACATAACAGACTAAAGCTTGCGATAACTATGGCCATGTCTTGCATAAAATGGCTTTAGTTAAAGCAAAAATGTGTGATTTGCATAAAGAATAGATTCTTATTTCAGGCATGAGACTGCACTTTCCTAAAAAAAACTGAAAAAACTGAAAATGCGCGTGAAATTGGGCAAAAAGTACCAAAAACAGGCTGAAATTAAATAAAGTTCCGGAAATTTTGACTATAAAAAAAACTGAATTCAGTTTTTAAACTGAAAATTCTCATTTTCACTGATCACATTATCCCCTTTTAATTTTGAGCCAAACAAATGAGGTATAACGAAGAAAATTGCGATTCATTCCAACGCCTACAATGCGTGTACTACGCTCGCCGATCGTATTACATGTAACTGCAGGGCATCTCGCTAGACCGTGTGTACATACAAGCTGACATCCACGGTACATGTTGAACAAGTAGTTGATCGTTGAACTCTGAATAAAACCGGGTCGACCCGGTTTTAATACAAAAAGTTAAATTTTACAGTTATTAAAGCACTTCAGGCTTGGTCTTTTACGTGGTATTTTAGTATACCACTGAGCATTATAATTATGCAAAAAGTAGAAATCCGAGTAAAATTGAGGGTGTCGCTGTGAAGCAAATCGCATATTATGGCTTTAATACAATGCAAATAGAGGCACCAGAAATGAAACAAGACATGACAAAATAGGTGAGATAGACATACACGTTGGCACACAAGGCAGATCCCCAGCAAACACTAAACTGTTCTTAAAACGTTTATTCAAAACGTTTTAAGAACATTTAAAAGTCGGGTCATATAAAGGTCATGAAAACATTTTTAAAATTTTATTTTAAAATATTTTGGGCAATCATTTTTACAAAATGTTTAGTCAACACTTAAATAACATTATGTTTAGAATGATTTGCATAAAGTTTTCAAAAATGTATTTTGAATGTTTTTATTGAATGTCATTCTATACCCTTTACATAACCTGACATTTCAAAATTTTCTGTAAAAATTTGTGTTTGTTTACGTATGTGTTAACAAACAATCAAAATACCCAATTGGTCTGTGTGGATCACATCGTGTAGCTCAATTTACCATAGTAATACAGATATCTTGGTTTCATCTGAAAATTTCATCTTAAAGTTATTTCTAAAGGTACATTAGTGTAATCATGATTTGGCTAAGATTATCAGACCGTGCATCGTCTCCAACGTAAACAGATAGTAAGATTGTATTTGTAAAATGGACTTTCTAAATTGAAAGAGTTCAGGCGAAGTACGTGGGTGCCTTTCTTTACAATAATGTCAAGAATGGTCGTCCAAGTGGTTTTGTTATCAACAATAAGATGATCCAATATGTCTGGGAGAATACATCTGTGTCTTAAGGGGTAGTTTAGCAACTATAATAGGTGAGCCTCATTGAAAAATGAACATGACACACACCAACTGACATTATCTTGGAGAATAAATCTGTATCTTAAAACCACACATCGCTCTTTCTCGTTTCCCAGGAAAATGGCAAGAAAATGATATGAGTAAGTGTAAATTTCACCTTGAGCACATGGATAGTCTTAAAATCAGGGTCCGATATTTTCCTAGACCACCCAATAAGACCTAAATAGGCTACATACGCGTACATGTAGTAGGACAACTGGTCAGTTCAAGTAGACTCCCACATCCACATCTGTGTTTTTTTCAAGTGATAGCTTTAAGGGGTGGTTTAGGAATCGTTTTAGGTGAGCCCGTTGAATACTAAGCATGAGTGTCCAAGATTAATATAACTTCAAATACGTAAGCTTTCATTTGGTTAATATATAAATCTTATCATACCAATTAAAAAGTTTTTTTACACACACTGAATGGAGGAAAAGTCAGAGATGTGATGCAAAGATTTCGGAAGTCCTTTGAAATAAAAATAGGTTTCATTCCTCGTGAACATTACTTGCATAAAATGATTACTTCTTAACTGAATATATCTTTTCGTTTAATACAGCTTTTTTTTTTATAGAGATCGCCATTAGTTAACCTCGTACAATTGTAAAATAAGAGAGCTAAGTTGGTTTGTGTCTATTCGAATCTTTTACGAGCCGATGATGTGGACATTGCAGATTATATTCTCTCAGTCTACGTTTGCTGAATTTGAAAGACATTCGTCCATGTTTTGAATTCAAACTTGAAAAATTGGCTAAAATCCGAATTGCTTAAAGCGTAGTACGTGTATGCTTCACCTGGACATCACTTAGTGTAACGATTCAAAAACAAAATAAAACAAGTTGAATTGATGAAATCATATAGATATCATGACAATAAAAGCGCATGTTTCTGCAATATGTCACTAGTTTTTTTTAGTTCATATACGACATCAGAAAGAAAATAATTCAAAACACAATTGAAGACCTGAGCGCAAGAAGACCGTAAGTCCACTTGGCCCCTCAACATGAATATCTGCACCATATTTTAACAGTTTAGCTTCAAAATGGCACAATTTTTCGCGCATTTGTACCATAAACTTATTGTGTCGCCAAAAGGTGCTGAATTTACCATAATTCAAGAAATTTTGTCCCATCCCCCCATGTCAAAAACATTATAAAACCCTAAGAAACTATACGTAACTTTAGTGTATACACGTTGAGGGGCCAAGTGGACTTACGGTCTTCGTGCGCTCAGGTCTTCAATTTTTGATCAAATATCTTTTCCCTCGTCAAACAGTTTAATTTTCTCGGTTACACACAACATGTTATCCGTCACTAGATTGCATATTGTAGATACTACAATAGAATGTGATTTTGGGAACTTTTTACTTAAACATAATACCAAATCATTTGATATTCTCGTCCTGGTTCTAAAACTGTCATAAAATTTAAATTAAAATACGTTGTGTTGACTAAGCCTTTCTGACATGAATGAACATTAGCCGATATTCATAATATTAACGTCAACTGCAATCTTAACTGGGTCCCTTGTTTGTCATACAGGATATAGGTGGGTTATAGCAACCAGGCAATTGTTGAATGAACTATATATGCCCTTTTAACCTCGTCTGTAAAACGTCCGATGTATGGGAGTTTGTACTAATTAATAGGTATCATGGTTCTCCTCATAATTAGACAACAAATGGATTTCAACCAAATTTTTTGTTACTGAAATGGTAAGGAGCTTATGTTATATAATATATAAGAAGTTTTCTTGCAATCTCACAAAAACAATGATCAAAACTATAGCCATCAACCCCATCAAAAATAGACGTCATACCTTAACTCGGGAAATCGGATAGAGTCTATCTGTATAGTTGCTCAAATGAGCACAGTGGATTGTCCAACTATAACAAGGAGCCGTTTTCCGGTTTATTTGACCATGTGACTGGAAATTCCGGAGCCGCCCCGTTAGCTTAGGGTTAATGGGATATAACATGTGTTGTAGGCATATCAGTCTTAAATGAAAGCTTAAGTTTGGGAAATGTTTTCCGTATCATTTTCTTACAGTTTAACATAATTTAAAACTAGTTATTGAAATTCTGTGGTAGCAGTGTTAAGTGGTAAGAACACCATCACTAGTATACTATCACTACAATGTTAGAAATGATTGAAGTAAGCTTGGCTTTCGCAAGTATTAATAAAGAATGTTGGTCTTCTTCTTATCGTGTCCACACACGCTAGATATTGTGCTTCAGCCAAAGCTGAACACAACCCTAATACTCGTGGAGCTAGAGGCACATCTTGTGCATCCCCCCATGACCCCAAAACATAATCATGATGTTCCCAAAAATATAAGCTGGCCCCAAGTGGGTTTTTCCAAGATGGCGTCCAAAATGGCCCCCAAATGCAGGTAATCACTAGGTCATCAGCTTTGCATTCTTGCTCCAATAGAGGACATCGCAATAAGTGCTCCATGGTTTGTGGTTCAGTTCCATTTACGCAGATCATCTTCGGTGTTTAGATAACCCCACTTTTTGAAAGTCTCTTTACATCGGCCAGTGCCAGCTCTCAGTCTTGGCATGCATACTCTAGCAAAGGGCAAAGGCAGATGATCGTAGAGTGTTTGGGTTGGTGAGCTGTTATTAGTGGGGGGTAAATCCCCCAATATTTTGCTAGGGGGTGGTCCATACAAACGTCCCCCCAATGTTGACGCCTGTGTGGGTTTGTGACCAAATTAACCTCATATTTGGCCATTTTAGCCCCAAAAGTACCAATTTTTGTCGCATTTCGCGCGAATTTATTCCAGTTTTGCACCATATATCATCAGTTAACTTTGTACCATTAATTAATCAATTATCAAAGAGATATGTGACCACTGACATTTTGTTCCTTATTACTAGAAGAATAATTCAAGGTATTGCAGATTGGATTTCAGTTCAAAAACCAAAATAAACATGCTAGTCTTACGGGAGGGGTTTTAGTCACTTAAGGCCCTGGACTATATTTACCTTTTTACCTTGTGTACGCCTCGTCTGGTTTATGTCTGGCCGTTGACGTGTCAACAGGTGACCCATATTTTACTCTTTTCTTTGCTTTTATTAGTAACTTAATTATTTATGTATATAAATGTCACACGGAACAATCTTAATGAAAAGAAAATCCCATGAGAACATTACTGTCATCAATCAAGCCCTAATGTTGCCGTCATGTGGATAATTGTTAATTGCAATTTCATGTGAGTTTGGCACAATCAATTTCTGTGAAATATCTCGATTATTTTGTATAATGTACATTCTCCAGAAATAACCAGTGTGTCTAAAAGGGATAGACTACTTTAAATCACCAGGAAGCAGAGTGGGCCAATAAATAACAATATTTTTTGCTGGAAGTTTTTTGTGTTCTGTGTGTGTGTTTTTTCTTCAGATTGTGTGTGACTTGTTAGGAGATATTTTCGAAAATAAGTATGCGAAATATTTTTCTTGTAATAGTTTAATTTAAATTTGGGTGAAATTTATTTTGGAATTTTTGTGAAGAATTGGTAATGGGTAATCAATACCCCTAATCAATATAATACGCACAATGCAACATTTAACGATTTGTAAAATGTCAGCGTAATTGAAACCTACATATTGTAAAAGGGTAGATAATAAAATGACCAAATATGAGGTTAATTTGGTCAGAACCCCACACACAGGCGTCAAGATTGGGGGGGGGGTGATTGTATGGACCACCCCCGGCAAAATATTGGGGGAATTTATCACCCCCATCCCCCTTGGATCTACGCCTTAGTATGCTGTCTGTTATTACCCAGCAAACACAAAACGTTTTTGACATCATTCGCAAAAGGTTATTAAAGGTTGTCAGATAACGTTTTAATGTCGGGTTATATAAAGGGTATATTAAGGGTATAAAACGTTTTCATAACATTAAAAAACATTTTATGATAATCTACTGCCCAGCATACACAAAATGTTTTACAGAAAACGTTTAAAACGTTTAAATGTCGGGTTATATAAAGGGTATAAAAACGTTTTAATAACATTCCAAAAACATTTTGGAAAACTTGATACCAAAACATTCTAAACAGAATGTTATTTTGGGTTTGAAAAAAATGTTTTGTGAAAAATGTTTGCCCAAAATATTTGCAATAACGTTTTAAAAATGTTTCCATGACCTTTATATAACCCGACATTTAAATGTTATTAAAACGTTTTGAAATAACATCTTAAGAACATTTCTGTGTTTGCTGGGTGCAAATATTTTAACAAGATGTTATTTAAGTGTTGACAAAATATTAGGCAAAATATGTTTGCAAAAATAGTTTACAATAGCATTTTGAAAACATTTAAAAATATTGTTGTAGAGTGTTTTCATACAAAACGTTTTAAAACGTTTTCATGACCTTTATATAACCCGACATTTTAATGTTAAATATAACTTATTTAAAACCAGCAAACACAAAAACGTTTTAAAAACGTTTTAAATAAGTTATATTTTAAATCATATTCTATCAAATTTAACGATAGTTTATATTAATTGATTTCATATTATAATAAGGATCGACCAAGCATCGGTGGTCGATAGAAAGATCGAACTAATTTGTTTCTATTGTCAATTACGATCCTTGATTGGTTTATACAGGTTAATAGCGCGTGAAAGGAAGACCGATCTATCTGGTGCTGATCGGAGAAAAGGAATAGCAGCAAATGGCGAAAAATTACGTACTTTTACAAGACAAAGAGCAGCTTTTCTAGGCATTGTTGACATGGTGCCTTCGCGCGAAAGAAAGTTTCCTACTATAAAGACCTAACTTATCAGATGGTTTGCATGTTTGAAGGTTCAAAATTAACAATACGGCGTCCGGTTATACCGCCGCGTTCAGCAAGTTATCATCACGACACTTTTAAACAAACCGTGCTCGAGTTGATTGACAGATGACGTCAGACGCGATAAATTCTTTTAATCTCTGTCTTTGATAATAGGGTCCACTGTAGTTGCTAAAATGAATGCAAAGGATGCTCGAACAATTACATAGAGCGGTTTGAAGTATTTCTGAAGCATTTTGGTATGCTATACTGTTCGGACCCAAAGAGGTACTCAAGTTCAAATTGGGTAGGGATATACCACTGCGAAAGTGGACCCATGGCCATACCATTTTGTCAAGATATTTTGATCCATCGCTAAAATTAAAAGTCAAAATATTTTTACAAATTTACAAATTCTTGGGTAAATTTCGATAATGTTGGCTACCGTGAGACAAAATAAGGTGCTTTCTATTTTGGAAATTACCCATCATGTACCGAACTGGCCTAGAAAAGGGGGACTTTATGCGGTACAAAACACAGGGGTTATGGAAACATTTGGGCCTCATAACTTCTAAATTGTTGGTTTAATATTTTAACAATATATATACATATTTAGAATGGCAAACACTTGACGAATTCATCTGGGACGCTTCATTGTGGTAAAAATGCTCAGTTGGAAGAAAAGCAACAACAAAAATCACCAAAAACGGTTGATAAATACTCAATTTTTAAAAAGCACAAAGAGGCACGAAGGTGAAGTTCAAAAACAATGAAGTTGAATAGATTCATCAGGTTTGTTCAGTAAATAAACATTTTGGATTTTTGTTTGACAAAACCAAGTGAATACTCACTACAATATTTCGTCCTACTCATCGGAGGACTTCATCAGGTATGACTGATATGGTCATCTGATCCACTTTCCCGGCAAACAAGTTTGAGTGGTTTCCGGTATTCCTTAGTCTCTTTTGCAGACTTCAGTAGTGGATCATAGACGTGACTTAGGAGGTATGTGCCCTCCTCCCTGTTTAGGGTCTTGGTGCCCCGTCTCCTTATTTCCATTGCTTCCCGCACTTCTCTAGACCTTTTATCGTGTTCCCGTCCAAGGATCTTAGACTCTTCCCAGTCTATAACGTGGTTTGCCCGTGCAACGTGATCTGAAATTGCTGATTTTGTTTGTTCCATTTCGGATGTCCTTCGTTCAGAGCGGGTGTACTTTTTCTCACTCGCCTTTTTCACTTCTGCTTGGTGTTCAGCTAACCTGGTACCTAACATGCGTGAAGTTTCTCCGACATAACTGAGGTTACAATTTTTGCAACCAATTTCATATATGCAGTTACCGGTTTTTGCTTTTTCCCGTTTGTCTTTTGGATGGACTAAGATTTGTCTAAGGGTGCGGTGGGGTTTCATAGCCGTGTCAACTTTGTGTTTCTTGAGGACTCTTTGGATACGCTCCGAAAGGCCACTGACGTACGGGATAACCACCATACCCTTGCTCTTTTCCTCATTGGTCTTACTTTTCTTTGATCTTAATTTTTCAGCATCTTTGTTTTTATTATGCATTTGGTTTTTGACTCTGCAATGGACCGCAAGTCAACACAGTGGCGTGGTGGGAAGTGCTTAAATCATCCTCTGAAAGCGTATGTTAACAATGCCAATAAATCAAGTTTTTGACATAATTAAGCCTGCTTGAATGAAGTGCATAGGGCCTGCACTTTGGCTCGACATTTGAAAGGGGCGTGAATTCATTTTTGGATACGCCCCTATTATAATTAGGTAATACTCGACTCACACACATTCCCTATTATGTATATACATGTACCACATGTAGTAAATCTGTCTGCTTTATCTGTATTGTGCCGTTCTTAAGCAAATAGTTAAACACGATTTCATCAAACATTATAACAATAGCTCTTTTACAGTGTGCAATCATCCCGGGCAATAATTTGGCAATAATAGAGGATGTGCGTGAAATTATTGATTGGCTCCATACAAAGGATTTGAACCGGTGTCCTTCACCGTAATCATGGCGCAATGCAGTGCATTCAATCAAACGTTGTCGTCAACCTATTTGATCGTATAGTGCATTTGTTATGTGTGTGAGACGAGCTGTCGCGGTAGATTGCAATAGCTTGTAATCATGTTTTTGTTGAATGAATTTGAGTACTCCGCCATATTTACGGTATGCTACGTCATAATCTAGGTGATTATTTGCATTGGATGTCTTGAATACGCTGGCGAAGTTGTGTAATAATCGGACCAAAAAAAAAAAAAAAAAAAAAAAAAAATTAATGAAAAAAATTGGCAAAAAACCCAAGAAAACGGCAGTATCGACGAAGTTGAAGCCCCATTCAAATTGGCCTACATGTAGCTAATTTATATACTGTCTGTAATTACAGATTCACGTAAATGCATTTTTTTTTCTTAAATAGGCCTACACGGCTTTTGGCTGAACCACTAGCAGAAGACACCAAATTGATGTTTTATGACCTTTGACATTCTTTTGTGGCGAGTGACATGGTCAGTTCAATTCACGCCGAGTGTCCTTGACAGGTTTGACTCTGCTTCAGTGGTCATGAAAGAATTCAAAAGATAACCTCTGCCCCAACAACCCCAATCAATAATTGTCTGAAACTGCTAAGTTCGGATGATGTATCATAAGAACTCAGTCGTCAAATGATGATAGTCATATAATGACCAAAAGATTATTACTGACTACTATATCATTGAAGACTGAGTTCCGCAGTACAAAATCTGAATTTTGATGATTTTTACGATCGTCCGGATGAAAAAATCACTGAATGGGCCGTTAGTTCCTCCTCTCCTTACCTTGGCAATATGAATCAAAGAAAAATAAAGAAAAAAGAAATAAATAAAACAAGAAAAAAAAAGACAAAAAAAAAAAACAATAAAAGAAAAACAAATATGAAAAGTTCGAACAATATTTGGTTTATAAAATTAATGTGACCGTGATGATGAGGCTCGAACTCACCACCTTCCGATTTAAAGTTCGAAGCGCTCGTGAACAAAATTCTGATGCCTTACCAAGTGAGCTGTGCTCCTGAGATACGAAATAAAAATAAAATAATGCACTGTATACCTGCTTGTGTCAGTAATTGATTTGCTCATATTCCATAATGGTACAGTGCAACATAGCAGAGCAAAAATGCCCATAATTTAAAAGCTATATAATTTATGAACAATATACACTACACATAAAAATACTAATACAAGGGCATTTCAACATAAGAATCCAAACAATTAAGTACCAACATGCACAGCTTTGTCCTTATATCACATTTGGGTTTTAATATATGTTATCAAACCTCTACTGTGATTGGCAGCTGCACAAGGCATCTCTTTGATAGCTGATAATGGCCATCCATTCAGCAAGTGGCTACTAACTGACCTTGACAGGCTTGAATGAGCACTGTCATCTGCTACAAAACCATCACACTCTAGGTTTGACAATGGAGTGAAAGACTATTATTATTGATTAGGCGCTGATTTTAAAAGTACAGCTCCTATGCGTGTATATCAAAAAATTGGAATAGAATGTTTGGAGTCATGTAACTAAAATACTAAATGCATTCTGCAAAATGTGCTCTATCTGACCAATTTATAAAGCATTTCATTAGCTTTAATTTGACACATTGTTTGACATGTTTGGAATTATGGTTAATCATTAAATAAAATATTTATTAATTAATCAATTATGTCAATTAATTAAAAATTTAATGCAAATATGCATATTTTCTCTGACAGAATTGTAGGATTTGACAAGAGCCATTTTTCTTGTAAGTTTGATTCTTATAACATACCGGTATCGTATTGCGTCCCATTATAGTTACAGAAAAAAATACGCGTGCAGGACACACATACGCACCCCTACACACCCCCACCCTAAGGATCGTACCCATTTTCTTTGCTTTACCTCACTTGTTCTGCTCAAAATTAAAAGGGGACATATCTGACAGTAAAAGCTTACATTTTCTGGAAATTATGTTAAACTATTTGTTTAAACAGCACAAAACAGATAAAGCAAAATTACTATACATAGGACTATACATGTATGGTATATCATTAGATTTATGATATTTACTTCGAGGACTGTTATATATCAAAAATGTGAAAAATATCAAATTTTAATAATTTGTCATAAAATTTGTATTATATCACAAATTTCAATGAAATTTATTTGATATCAGAAAGACATTCTTCGTATTCAGAATGCAATTCGATATGTCTGATGTGCTCTCATGTCCCACAAAAAATACTATCGAAACGCTCAAAACGCTCATTCCAGATCCCTTAAAGTCATAATGTACGATCTTATAATATGAATTTGGTTAAATGGAATCAGCCAAATTGCTTGTGTTTGTAGGTAAATAGAGCAAAGTTCGACATAAAGTCATAATGTCCTCCCATAGAACTGCGTGTTAAACGGCCAAAATAACAAGCAGTGTTTCTTTCACTTTACCTTATTATTTCAGCTCAAAATTAACAGAAACCATTCCCGATAATTATTACTAGTATTATTTCAGCATTTTGAGTATATAATGATCGTACATTAAGTCTTATTTGGTTAATTTTCTTTGTCTTTTTTTTTCTTTGATTTATATTGCCAGGGTAAGGAGAGGAGGGAACTAAAGGAATATTCAATGATTTTTTTTTTTTTTTTCATCCCGACGATCGTAAAAATCATCAAAATTCAGATTTTGGATACTAGACTGCGGAACTCGGTCTTCAATGATAGTCAGTAATTTTTATATTTTGGACATTACTATGACTATCATTTGAGGACTGAGTTCTTATGATCCGAGGAGCAGTTTCAGACACTTGCTTGGGATTATTGGGGCAGTGGTTATCTTTTGAATTCTTTCATGACCACTGAAGCATAGTCAAACCTGTCAAGGACACTCGGCGTGAATTGAAAGACCATGTCACTCGCCACAAAAGAATGTCAAAGGTCATAAAACACCAATTTGGTCATTTTGTGTCTTCTGCTATCTAAAGGTCTTATATGGCTGATTTTGTACCTTTCGTCATTGTCATAGATGTGCTAACAAAGCTTCCTAGTGCAGTGGTTCAGCCGAAAGCCGTGTGTCTAAGGCAAAACATAATGCATTTACGTGAGTCTGTAATTTATATACCGGTACTGACAGTATATAAATTAGCTAGGCCTACATGTATTTGAATGGGGCTTCAACTTCGTCAATACTCTCGTTTTTCTGTTTTGTTTTTTGCCATTTGTTTTTCTTTAAAAAAATTTATAAACGTAACAATTTGATTTTTTTTTTCACTTTCGCTGGGATCACTGAATGGGACTTTGTAGCGCGGATTATTCAAAACTTGTTTTTACCTAGTGCTATATATATATAGTATTAATCCGATTATTCAATAACTTTGCCAGCGTATTAAAGACATAGGTTATGTAAGGGATAAACTGTACATGGGTATAGACAGCGCACTGAATGGTCTATTGTTCTATTGTGTCCGATTTGGGCGCTGACATATTGGAAAATGTTGCCAATCAATATTCATGAGAGTGTACATTCAACGTCCAATTTTCGAAATTGGGTGACTTGTGCTTGGCAGGTGTAAAATACATCTGACTGGGCGTTTTAAATACGTAACGCATAAAGGCATTGACATCATCGAATGGCTGCCTATAGTGCTGTTAGTGTTAGGCCTATGTGTGGGGGGGGGGCTGTGTTTAGTTTCTATAATAATTATTATAAGGCCTACATTTATTTGTCATTCCTTTCTTTTCCTTTCTCTGTACTTATTCTTTCCTTGCTAAAGTACCACTCCCTCTTCTTATCTCCTTTCCCTTCTCCATCCCCTCATACTTTTTGTCCCTCTTTCTCTCTTCCTCCAGCCCCCCTCTCATTCTTCATGTCCCCTCCTCCACCTCTTCCTCCCTCATCCCTCCCAAGACCTCTCACAAAAGAGCTGCCCCCCCTTCAGTACGCCACTGTTTATGACATTCTCCTTCTTAAAATAAAATAAAATGTCAATTTGTGAAACAACTTTTATATAGGCCTATACCGGTATACTTATTATATGTTACATGTATACGTAGCTATTACCATTATACAGTAATAGACATGCAGACATGGCAGCCTTGATATGTAATCATTCAGCAAGCGCATTCAATTTATTTAAATGAAGCACCTACAGTCAGTGGGGTGACAACGAACTGCATCAGCGGCTAATGTGTGCCTTTTGAGCTTACGGCTACTCAATTACACCCTTGAGTGGTATGACAACAAAAGGTACTTTTCGTTATAGTAAGCGCTTTCACGCGACTTTCGTTTGATCACTTATTGACAGTAGTCTGCTAGGTAAAGCGTTAATACACTGTCGGGTCAGCTTACCGATTTAATGGTGGAAGCCCTTTGTCCCAAACAAAAGGTACCTTTCGATGAATAGCTTGTCAGATTTCAAATCGGCACAAGTGTACAATGCGTTACATAATCTATTACCTCTCCATTCTTAATAGCTCCATGGGTATAGAGGCCGTGCATGCTTTTATTGATTGGCTCCAAACAAAGGATTTGAAAAGTGTCCTTCACCGTAATCACGGCGCAGTAGCCTACAGTCCATTCAATCAAATGTTGTCAGTGTGCGAGACGAACGATGTATAAATCTGGACTCACATCATCACTTATCATGCTTATTGTAAAAAGTTTGTCCAATGCATATACTGTGTGTAGGCCTATTGTTCCCGGTATTGTCAATGCAATCAAGCAAACAGGTATTATATTTTGAAAAGGCCGCTATAGTATATTCACATGGGTGTCTTGAATGGCCAATCATATGGGACATAATCAAATTGCAGTGACTGCTTCCTTTGTTACCACATGTCAGTCATCTTGTGATTATTGGACCATGTAAACCTGCAAAAAACGAGCGGAGTGTAGTAGTGATTTTTTTCTTACGTAAAAAACTTATCCCTACTTGACAGCAAAATGGAACAAACAAATTAATGTTTTAAAGAATTAAGTGCTTTATATTGGAAAAGATGCTGACAGTTTCCGATTTTTTTAACATTCCAGTGCATTGCCCACTTACAAGGATTTTGATGGCAATGGCCCTTTATGGTATTTTTTTTTAATGTCCCTGTAAATTTGGCCAAAAATAGGGATGACATGGGTGGCACGAAAAAACGGGGAAACAAACCACGTATGAACATACATCAATGTATGTTAGTCACATTAAAGCCATATTATAACATTTTCATACAAAATAGATTAGCATTTCTTTGCCATAAAATCTTTTTTACTGTCAGATATATCCCCTTATATTTTTGAGCCGAACAACTACGGCAAAGCAAACAAAATTGGAATTCACTACCAGCGCATTATGTCGCCAATACGTACCACTCCTTCGGTCATGTTGTGGTACGACCCTTTGTTGTGTAGATCTCCGTCCCGCACGCCGTGTACGTACTGTGTGTTATGAAAATCGTGTATGCGTTCGACTAATAATTCCATCGTAATAATGAAACGCCGGTTCCGTCGTTTTATTCAAAATCTCGGATTTTGACAAACCTACAGCACCTAGCGTCTTGATTTTTGCAGGGTATATTGGTTTAATAAAGTACAATATAATCGTGTAAAAAAATGAATTTTAAAAAATAAGTGAGGGCGTCCTCCTCAGCAAATGTTATAATATGGCTTTAAGCTTCGAGCTGTTTCAATGTCAACAAATTAACTTCTAAAACATCCATCAATGGGTAACAAGGAACAGCCAAGATTCAAAATAACAACAAAGTACAAAATATTCAAATCACACAGGACCCTTTAGCCAGGTGTTTCTCTTGTATATGTTTGCAAACGTGTGGATGTGAATTAGTAGATCTACGGCTAGCAAAAGGAAGTATAATCCTCCGGGAGCATTTCATCCAATTAGTTAATTAGTTTAAGCCTAATTGTTCAATTCATCAATCAGTGAATCTAGTATTTGGGCTTTAGTTTTCTTCATTTCACTCCCAGTGACGGCATTAGGATGGATGTATCTTTATAAATAATTTTAGTGGTGTGGGAATCATGCAGAATATTGTATCTGCTTCTTTTTATATTAGCCATTTTGTTCAGAAAGTTTCAGCAAAACAAGTTTAATAAACACTTTAAAATAGGCGGACTTTATAGTAAATAAGAATGTTTTAAAAGTAATGAAAACAATAATGCTATTCTTCGCCTCGTGCAATATTTTAATAACTCATGTAATAAGTTCTTGTATTCAATAATTATTTTATTCACCCGACAAATATTTAAGGTGACGTCAACGTGTTCAGTCCTTAACATTGTAGCATGTTTTTGCTTTGTTTCCTTATTTTAAATATCTATACAAAATTAAGGGGTGGGTATGAACGTTTGGACAGTATTTATTGTGGGACATTAGAGCACATCAGACATATCGAATTGCTTTCTGAATACGAAGAATGTCCTTCTGATATCAAATAATTTTGATTTTTTATTGAAATTCTTCGTATTCAGAATGCAATTCGATATGTCTGATGTGCTCTAATGTCCCACAATAAATACTGTCCAAACGTTCATACCCCATCCCTTAACTGCAGTGTTGGCAACATTGTACTCTATTGTCAACAAATTCCTATACCTTTTGTGTTCTGGATCGATGAGATACAAATTGTGAATTAAAAACCTGCAAGCCTTACAGGTTTCAAGCTATTTGCCTAAATTTTAGGCTAATATAATACGAAAAAACTTTAAATTTGTCAGATGAATGATTTGACATTTTTGCAAGTGCAATTGGAATAAAATACATATTTTATCCCTGTATGAAAATGTCGGGACATTTTGGAGTATTCTGAAGGATAAGGTGGCAAAATACTGTCTTGACTATAAAAACATTTTCATGCCAGTTTTAAGTACCCTATATAAAGTAGCTACAATCAGACCTTTCTATAGAATGGGCGCAATATTTGTTTGGATTTTATCACTAGAAACACTTGAGACAATTTCGATTAGAGCATCTTCAGACAGATCTCGCCTTCATTATTGCCCTTCTCAGTGTGTTAAGGCCATTTAATTTAGTCCTATATAGAAAACAGTCTTGAATAAGTCTCATGTGCTTTCTTAATTAAGTATGAATCATACATATTAATAAAACA